>NW_022323667.1:15408-15497 GCF_002776525.5 Piliocolobus tephrosceles
CCCCCTCCCCATGATAGGCCCCAGTGTGTGATGTTCCCCTTGCCGAGTCCAAGTGAGCTCATTGTTCAGTTCCCACCTATGAGTGAGAA
>NW_022323668.1:0-89 GCF_002776525.5 Piliocolobus tephrosceles
TTCTCACTCATAGGTGGGAACTGAACAATGAGCTCACTTGGACTCGGCAAGGGGAACATCACACACTGGGGCCTATCATGGGGAGGGGG
>NW_022323668.1:189-15497 GCF_002776525.5 Piliocolobus tephrosceles
TCCTTTGTAGGGACATGGATGCAGCTGGAACCATCATTCTTAGCAAACTATCACAAGAAGAGAAAACCAAACACCGCATGTTCTCACTCATAGGTGGGAACTGAACAATGAGCTCACTTGGACTCGGGAAGGGGAACATCACACACTGGGGCCTATCATGGGGAGGGGGGAGGGGGGAGGGATTGCATTGGGGAGTTATACCTGATATAAATGATGAATTGATGAGTGCTGACGAGTTGATGGGTGCAGCACACCAACATGGCACATGTATACATATGTAACCTGCACGTTATGCACATGTACGCTAGAACTTAAAGTATAATAAAAAAAATAAAAAATAAAAATAAAACCACATATAATCTATATATTGTATATAGATTATATACATATCTATAAAAATAAATAAATAAATAAATAAATAAATAAATAAATAAAATAAAATAAAATTTCCATTTGTTTCTTTATGGCTTCTGTTTCTTTGCTGAGACTTTCTATTGTTTCATTTGCTTCAGGCAGGTTTATAATTGCTCATTGAACCATTTTTCATGGCTGCTTTAAAATGTTTGTCAGATAACTTTAACATCTTTGTCATCTTAAGTGTTGAAATCTGTTGATTTGTTTCATTCCGAGATCTTTCTGGTTCTTTATGAGTTTTTAAAAATTGAATCCTAGGCATTTTGGTTGTGATACTATGAGACTTTGGATCTTATTTAAATGCTCTTTTTAGCTTCCTTCTTTTGATGCCACTCTGACAGAAGAAGTGAGGTTGTTGCCATCTCATTCTTGCCTGGTGAGGATCAAAGCCCAGGTCCCCCAGGTGGCCTCCTTTGACACTAGGGGAGTTGGGGGTCCTCATTACTACTGGATACAGTGGAAGCTCTGGCTCCCCACTGGGCTGTACCTTCTTCATGGGATAGAATAGGAGTTTGTCCATACTGTCCCGACACAGTCTCCAGTGACACCATTGGGTGTGGCCTTGTCATCACAAGGCGATGGTGAACATCCTGACTTTCCACTAGACCTTCTCTGACACCACCTGGGTAGGGAGATTGGGACACCCCTTCACAGCCTGATGAGGGTAGAGCTCTTGGCTCTCCAGTCATCCTACGCTTGCATAAGTGGGAGTGGGAACACAGGCTTTTCTGTAGCATTTAGCTGGCGTAGAGCAATTATTGTCTAACAGTTTCTTATCTTGCTAGGCTGTCCCTCCCCTGGTTCTTTAGCTAGGAAGAGCAAGCGTTGTTGAGGCTTTTGTTATGTTTTGTTTTGTCTGTGCCATTGGCATTTCCAGTTTCCCAGTTGCTTCTGTTCTAACTTTGGCATACATGAGGGGGAGAAATCCAGGAAACTCATCATCATGTTATTCCTTCGGTCCTGAAGTCCCTAGCCAGGCTTTCTTCTCCTCTCCACCTTTCAGAGTCTTCTTATGTTTGTTTTGCCTATGTCCAAGGATTTTAGTTGTGCTTCACAGGAAGAATACGCAAAGTCCACATACTCTCTTGGCAGAAGTCCTTAGTATTTTTTTTTTTTTTTTTTTGAGACAGAGTCTCACACTGTCACCCGGGCTAGAGTGCAACGGTGCGATCTCCACTCACTGTGACCTCCGCCTCCCAAGTTCACACGATTCTCCTGACTCAGCCTCCTGAGTAGCTGGGATTACAGGTGCACGCCACCACACCCGGCTAATTTTTTGCATATTTAGTAGAGACAGGATTTCACTATGTTGGCCAGACTGGTCTTGAACTCCTAATCTCATGATCTGCCCGCCTCAGCCTCCCCAAGTGCTGGGATTACAGGTGTTAACCACCATGCCCAGCCCCTTAGTGCATCTTTAAGACTTATTTTGGAAGTTATCTTTAGGTGGAGAAAAGGAATGGAGCACGTTGCCTTCCCCCACATGAAGGCCACGCTGCTGAGGCACATTTTTTTTTTTTAATAATTATCCAGTTAGAGCAGAGCTGCCCTTGCCTATCTGACATTCAGTTTCCCAGAAGCAGACCTGAGATGGAATCTGGGTAAAAGGGATTTACGAAGGACTGAATAACCAGTAGGAGAATGAGGAGGTGGCACTAAGAAGTGAGGGAGGCCAAACAAGGGGGTGTGATCCACAGAGGGCGATGTTGGCCTGATCTTGCGCGGAGGAGGAGGGACAGTACAAGTGTCCTCTCTGAGTCGTTCTGATCAGAGGCAAGGGTGGGGGTCTTCATGGAAGTATGCAATTATACAGGACCCTGTGCTCAGAAGGGCCCATGCTTGGTTTAACCTTCTGCTCTCACCATCTTCAAATTCTCAACAATTTTCTATTAATAGCAAGAGGCTCTATGTTTTTATTTTCCACTGGGCCCAGTAAATGATGCAGCCAGTCCTAGACCAGGGGGTAGAGTACTTATAGACTTCCTCTGCCAAAAGGAGTTGGAGGGGTGTAAATTCCTAGGCATTCTGGATTCTTCCTGAGCTCGGGGTTCCTGGGCTGAATAATGTCCCCCCAACAAAATTCATGTTCATCAGAACCCCAGAATGTGGCTTTGTTTGGAAAAGGTGTCTTTGCAGATGTAAACAGTTAAGATGAGGTCATGCTAGAGTAGAGCAGGCCCCAATCCACCGACTGGTGTCCTCATAAGGAGAGAATACAGACAGACAGACACACACACACACACACACACACACACAGAACAATGCCATTTGAAGACAGAGCCAGAGGTTGCAGTGCAGCAGGCACAAGCCAAGGAAGGCCGGGAATCGCTGGCAGCCACCAGAAGCTCAGAGAGAGGCATGGGACAGATCCCGCTCCAAGTCTCCAAAAGGAACAAATGCTGCTGACACCTTGACTGCAGGGCGCCTTCACTCCAGTTGCCTTCACTGTGGCAGAACAAACGTCTGCTGCTTCAAGCCACCCAGTTTGTGGAACTTTGCTGCATCAGCCCTAGTAAACCAGCACACCAAGTCAGGTTAACTCCAGGTGCTGGCTGTTGGGAGTCAAAGCACATCTGAACAGGCATGCCAGAAAAATGGCAAAGAATCCGAGGAGCAAAGGCAGAGCCCAGCTTGAGCCCGGCCCTCTGGCCTTGACCTTCCAGTGAACCAGACCAGCTGTGCACCTCTATGGGGGCATGGGCTAATGACCCAGCCAAAAGGGAGGCACTCGGACAATAGGGGAGGTAGGGCCTCCAGTGAACCAGAGATGGCTGGCGCCACTTGAAGGCATTGACATTCAGATTTTAAAAAACCAAGCGATGCCAACCAAACAAGCATGTCTGAGTGCCCAATTCAGCTCCTGGACCTGAAAATTATATATCCGGCTGGGAAGCTCTCCAGGGACTCAGCTGATCCATGCTAATCCTCACGTTACAGCTGCTCTCTGGGGTGTTTCTTCTACCTCCAAAGTAGGCTGGCTTTATTCACAACGCCTTCATATAGATGGTGTTCTCAGCTATTCGCAAAAACCTCCCCCGCTGGCCCTAGGGGTTCTGCAATTCTTGCCAACTTACTTCTTGGGTGAAAACATATGTTATTTCCTCAAATGTATTATTGTTACTGGCGTTGAGTCCGTACAGGCCTGCGGCAACCTTGATTCTTGCCTCCTCAGAAGAAAGAATTCGACTGAGAGGGCATAAGGCGGGGAGAGGACTGAGGCAAGTTTTAGAGCAGAAGTGAAAGTGTATTAAAAAGTTTTAGGGCAGGAATAAAAGGAAGTAAAGTACACTTGGAAGAGGGCCACGTGGGTGCCTTGAGAGATGAAGTACATGGCTTGACCTTTGACTTGAGGTTCTATATGTTGGCCTGCTTATGGGATCTTGCGTCGGCTCTCCCCGATTCTTCCTTTGGTGGGGGGCTGTCCGTATGTACAGTGACCTGCCTGCCAGCACTTGGGAGAGGAACACGCACAGTGTGTTTACTGGAGTTGTTCACGTGCTCACTTAAGGCGTTCTTTCCTCACCAGTTGAGTGTTCCCATAGGCCATATACAGTTAAATTCCACCATTTTGCCTCTTAGTATGCATGCTTGAGCCCGCGCACCCCATTCCTGAGATCCTATCCGGAAGCTGCTGATCACCACTTCCAGGTTTTTTCTATCTATTGGGAGACTGCCTTTCCCTGGCACTGGCTGTGACCAATTACTATTTTGGAGAAGACAGTTAACAGCCACCTGACCATCACCTGATGGTCGCCTGGCATTCCTGGTTGGGTGGGTGGTGAGGGCCTCTCCTGCCCCTGCTCATGTCTGACTAGTTACCTACTATAACATTGTCATCAAGGACTATAACAAAGGTAGATTAACATAGATTACACCATCATCTAATCTCTCTGAAGACCCTGCAAAGTCTTAAGCTAAGGGGACATTTGACAGGTACATTTCACTTTAGGTAGGGGAATCAGGAGAGCTGGAACCACAGGCCACTGCTTGGGGAGCACAGTCCAGACAGAACAACACTGGATAAGGCACCCGGCAGCTGGGGAGAGGCATGCACCATGAGGAGGAGGAAAGTTACGTAGAAAAGAAAGAAGGAGGTTGGGCGCGGTGGCTCATGCCTGGAATCCCAGCACTTTGAGAGACCAAGGCAGGTGGATCACCGGAGGTCAGGAGTTCGACAGCAGCTTGGCCAACATGGCGAAACCCCTGTCTCTACTAAAAACACAAAAATTAGCCAGGCATAGTGGTGCACGCCTGTAGTTCCAGCTACTCAGGAGGCTGACACAGGAGAATCACTTGAACCCAGGAGGTGGAGGTTGCAGTGAGCCAAGATCGTGCCACTGCACTCAAGCCTGGGTGACAGAAGAAGACTCTGTGAAAGAAAGAAAGAAAGAAAGAAAGAAAGAAAGAAAGAAAGAAAGAAAGAAAGAAAGAAAGAAAGAAAGAAAGAAAGAAAGAAAGAAAGAAAGAAAGAAAGGAAGGAAGGAAGGAAGGAAGGAAGGAAGGAAGGAAGGAAGGAAGGAAGGAAGGAAGGAAAGAAAAGGAAGAAGGAGACCTGGCAGACTAAATCCAAATATTGCTGAGGCATTTGACTTGATGCCAGAGACCCAAAAATAATAAAACCATAAATTTAAATAGATGTATTTTCTTCTTATTTCTGAAATTCTAGCTGATTTACTTCTTGGGTTAAAATATAAAAGTTATTTGATCGAATGTACTATTGTTACTGGCGGTGAGTCCATACAGGCCTGCAGCAATATCTCTGATACTGCTCACAAGATCTCTGAAAGGCAGCTATTTACATGTCCATTTTATAGGCAGGAGGGTTAGACTCATACAGATTAACTTAGTTTTCCAAGGAGCAAGTAGGAGAACTGGCATCAAGCCAACTTCCTTTCAGAGGCTTCCACTTGCTGGTCACCCCAGGGGCTCCTGGCCCATTTGGGTACAAATCCTGCCCAGGAGGTTCCATAGAAATGATAAAAGAGAAATAGCCATCAGGGCCGACTGCCTAAGCCTGCAACCTGCCAGCCACCCAGGACCACATGCAAAGCAGGGGGCCTCTCCTGGGCTTTGGTGCTCTGCAACTGGCATGTTGAAATTCCTAATAATTTGATCTTTGAATCTATGCTATATGAGTGAAGTCCAATGGAACATGCTCCAGGGGGGTTTGGAGCCTCAGCTCACATGCAGTCCCACTCCTGCTGCCTCCCAGCCTTTCTGGGCTCAGTTGCCCACTCTCACCCTCAACCAGCAGCTGCCACTGCCCTCCACTCCCACTGGGGGCCTGTGCATGCCACCATGACCAAAAGAGCATACTAAATAGCAAATTTTAAAAATGCCTTATCAGGTCAAGAAAGAAAAAGAGAGACTGCAAAGGAAAGGAAACAAGCCTTTTCCTTCTTTATAAGCATGTAGATCCATGTTTTTATCTTGCACTGGCCCTTGAAAATGATAAACCCAGCCTTGATAGCAGTGACCTAATAATACGCTGTCTAGAAAAGCAATGTGAATGTGCCCAGGAGCCCACGAGCTGCTTGTTGGCTGACTTCACCCAGCCCCAACATTCCATATTTTTAAAACTTATTTTTAATACTAAAAGTAGCTCTCCAGGGACACTCAGCCTGTCATACTGCTCTCCAAAGACGGACCCGTCTTGGCAGCTGGTCCACAGCTCAGAACTGAGCAAACCAGTTATCGGCTCCCTTAAAAGAGCAAGAGCTAACCCTCTCCTGCAACAGAGCGCACTCTCCTTACACATACTCTTCGACTGTGACAGTCTACGTGTAAGCCAATTATGGTTATTTTGTTCGCTTCCAAATTCTACCCGTAGAATCCCAGGGACGGGCATACAAAGTCAGTCGTGCGTGAGCTCTTGCCTTGATTTTACGATCCAGTGGACGCGTGGAAGGGAGACTTATTTGTCCTCCGCCTTCCAGCCAGCCGGTTCCCCTTGACTTCCGAAGATGAAGGTTGCAGCTTTACCGCTTGTTTCTGGGTATGTGTCAGCCTTTTTAGATTAGACACAATTATGGCCTAAAGTGGGGCTAAGTTGTTCCAAGTCTACCGTGAGCGTGTGTGTGTTCTCTCTACGTGCCGTGTTGCTGCGGGAAGATTCAGTCCAGTGCTTGTCACTGCTCCGGGCAACAGCTGACAGGCAGGACAGGCTCCTCCTGGGCCTGCTCCCAGGCAGCTGGCAGGAGCAGAGGCTGTGCACTTGAGCCCTGTCCAGTCGCAACCAACCTGGTCACAGAAGGGAAGCAGGTGGCCTGGAGCTGGGACGGCAGGGAGTGAGGGGCTCTGCTGCCCTGTGACCGGACAGTGCTGGCTGCAGAGAGCAGCAGGATGGCCACAGTCTTCCTCATGCCCTGTGCACTGGGGACCCAAGGAGCAGAGTAGATGTCACACTTGTGACTGCAGGCAGATGAAGAGCCTGCCTGGGTGGGGCCCCTGAGGGACAGCGCTTGAAGCTGCCCCAAAGCAAGCCGAGCCCACGGAGGCCAGAGTCTTGCACAGGCTCCCTGGCACATGCGCTCAGCCTATTAAAAGTGCTTGCTTAGCCCAATGGGGACTGACAGCCAACGGTCATGAGAGATTTTATTGGGGTGATGGAAACACTGTAAAATTGGATTATGATGGTGGTTGCACAGCTCCATACATTTACTATGTTATTGAATTGTACACTTAGAACAGGCGAGTTTTATGGTACCTAAATTATACTTCAATAAAACTCTTCAAAGAAAAACAGGAAGAGAATATATATATATATATATATTCCTTTCAAAATTCCTGTCTGATCAGATCCTAGCTCCAGGTTGCATTTATGTTCTTGCTTTTAAATTTTACTGATGTATAATTTACATAGAATTAAATGTGCACTTTGATGAGTTTTGGAAAATGTAGACATCTGTGTAACCACTGGCACGATCATGATACAGAACTTTTCATTCCCCCAGCAAGTTCCCTCTAGCCTCTCTGCAGTCAGCCTCCTCCCTTATCCCAGCCGCAGGCCACCACTGATCTGCTTTTTGTCACTATAGATTAGTTTAGACTCTTCTAGAATTTCACATAAATATACTCTTTTGTGTCTGGCTTCTTTTAGCCGTATAATGTTTTTGAGATTCATCTTGTGCTCCCCTTAAAAACAAAACGATTTGTGTTGGTGAGTTCTCCAATGTGAAAAAGCCTTCTCTGTTCCAATAACAAGTTTTCCAAATTAAGAAACAACTTTCCTTTAATAGTCTAAGGCTTTTGGTTGAAAATATTTTTCCCAATGATGAGTTTGAAGAGGACCCAAAATTATTATGAAGTTATTGTTGCCGGGCGCGGTGGCTCATGCCTGTAATCCCAGAATTTTGGGAAGCTGAGGCGGGCAGATCACGTGAAGTCGGGAGTCTGAGACCAGACTGACCAATAGGGAAAACCCGTCTCTACTAAAAATACAAAATTAGCTGGACGTGGTGGTGCCTGCCTGTAATCCCAGCTACTCAGGAGGCTGAGGCAGGAGAATCACTTCAACCCAGGAGGTGGAGGTTGCAGTGAGCCGAGATTGCACCATTGCACTCCAGCCTGGGCAACAAGAGTGAAACTCCGTCACAAAAAAACAAAACAACAAAACAAAAAAGAAGTTCTTGTTAATATTAAGTTATTGTTAAGAATTTTACTTCTAATTTAGAAATCATTTTCTAAAATTACCCTTGCTAAACTAAAAAAAAGATAGAAGTATTTTAAACTAAAAAACTTACCCGAAGATATCACATACGTCAAGTTTACAAACCAGGTGAGTAATTCCTTAGGAAAGGCAGAATATCTCTGTTAGGGACAAACCTCTCCAAAAAAGCTTCTTGGTACTGCGGACACTTCCCCCGAACCTCTCCGCGCTGCCCACTCCTCCTGCTTACGCTCTGCACATCCTCGTGCCGCCCACCCTTCCCCTTGAGCCCCATGACGTTTCTAAGCCCTTGTCGAGGCGTCGAAGTGAAGCCAGCAGACTTCACCTATCGGGCCTTGGTGCGATAAGCAAACCCCAATTACAAGCCATCGGACCGCACAGGGGGAGGTCGTGAAGCATAAACCAATTTTACCTATACCCGCCTATAAATTCTACCGTAAGCATCACAAGGCAATATGTGGCAAAATTAATCAGCAAACAACCCCGGGATGCGGCCATACCAAAGAACTCCCCCAAACTCCCCTCCCCAGTATAAACTCCTCATTTTGTAAGCTCAGGGCTGCTCCTCTGACTGTTAGAGGGCAGCCCGCAGGTTAATAAAGGCTTGCCTGAACTTGAATCTCTCTCTTGTCCCTTCTCTCTAGACTGACCTTACATTCCATTTTGAGGCACACAGTAGACACTTAAGTAATTTTTGAAAGATTGAATGGATTTGAAAATATTTATAGAATTCACAGGAACAGATGTCTCTCCAAACTTGCCTAAATTTCTCCATGAAGCAGTCAGTATGAAATGTGCCTTTAGTGATGGATGGGAATCCAAAAGTATCTGAGACAGATCTCAATCAATTTAGAACATTTATTTTGCCAAAGTTAAGGGGCGTGCCCACGACAGCCTCAGGAGGTCCTGACGACATCTGTCCAAGGTAGTCAGGGTGCAGCTTGCTTTTATACATGTTAGGGAGACAGGAGACGTCAATCAATATGTGTAAGATGTACATTGGTTTGGTCCGGGAAGGGGAGGGGGATGTAGATAAGAGACAAAGGTAGAAAAGAGACAAAAGGTTGCATTGTTTTGAGTCCTTGATCAGCCTTTCAATGAATACACAATTTAGTCTGGCTCAGTGAATCTGCAGTTTTACATAAACAATAAGGCAGAGGAAGCAATCAAATATGCGTTTGTCTCAGGTGAGCGGAGGGATGACTTTTGTCCCACACCTGTGAAGGTAAGCTATCAGTTTACATTGCCAGGGTGCAATTCAAGAGAGCTGTTTTAGGGTAAAGATCGGAAGGCCTACAAGGAATTTTCTTGTGGACAAATTGTAAGGAAGGTATGTAGCTTTGTTAAAATCTTTGTAGCCATCTTATTTAGGAATAAGATGAGAGGCAGGTTGGCCTGATGCAGTTCCTGGCTTGACTTTTCCCTTGGCTTTGTGATTTTGGGGTCTTGAGATTTCTTTTCCTTTCACATGAGCAAGTTTTGCTCACAAGATAACTTCAAAGCAGCCACTTTGAAGTTGCAGAGTGACTTTTTAAAATAATTAAACCCGCCGGGCACAGTGGCTCACGCCTGTAATCCCAGCACTTTGGGAGGCCAAGGTGGGTGGATCACCTGAGGTCAGGAGTTCAAGACCGGCCTGGCCAACATGGTGAAACCCTGTCTCTACTAAAAATACAACAGTTAGCCGGGTGTGGCGGTGGGCGCCTGTAATCCCAGCTACTCAGGAGGCTGAGGCAGGAGAATCGCTTGAACCCGGGAGGCAGAGGTTGCAGTGAACCGAGATCATGCCACTGCATGCCAGCCTGAGCGACAGAGAGAGACACTGTCTCTAAATAGATTAATTAACTAATTAATTTAATTAAATAAACCAACTGAACAAAATGTGGGTATCAGCTGATAATGGGTGTAGGCTAAGTCACAAGTGCAGTCTGGGAGCCATGACTGAAGCCAAACAGTGGCCTTCGACTGGTTTAAGCCACTTGGGGAAGGAGATGAGACAGTGAATATTAGCTGAAGAGGGCTCCACACTGGGGCGCATACGCCTTCATCTTTGCCTCCCAGCAGAGAAAAAAGTTGTTCCATTGTTACTTTTCAAAGAGGTGAGTGTTTCTCCACACTGTGCCTCGACAACACACACCATCTCCGGAAGTTCCGAGAACGTGCCCCTGGAAGTCTCTTCTATTCCCACAACTGTCTCATACGAAGGTATCTGAAGCTTCTGCCTGGGCCTCCCTCTTCCTGCCATCCTAACTAACTGTCATTTTTCAAGTGTTTCAACATTTCAACTTACAAGAGTATCTGGTCATCTGAACGTGCTCATTTCTTTGTTCCCTGCCTGTCCCAGCTTCCATTTGGGACCGTCTTCCTTTTCACTGTCTGACTATTGTCTTTGACTCACTTCTGGTCACCCTGATTCCCTAGCCTCCTTATTATCTTCGCCCTGAAGCTTGGTGCCAACCACCCCCACCCCGGCTCAATCCCTGCTGGCAGCAGGGGCAGAAATAGTCCACACCTGCCTGAGTTTACACAGTCACTTTCTACACAAGGAGTCGAAACCGATCCAGGGCCTGCCCCATCCTTCTCCAAGTGTATGGGCTGAATTGTGCTCTTCCAAAAAAGATGTGTTGAAGTTCTGGCCCTCAGTACTGCAGAATGTGACTTTATTTGAAGAGTGTCATTGTGGATATAATTACTTAAGATGAAGTCATACTGGAGTAGGGTAGGTTCCCAATCCAATATGATAATGTCCTTATTTTTAAAACCATCATGCGAAGACACAGGCACACGGGGAGAGCAGCAAGGGATGACAGAGGCAGAGATGGGAGTGATGCAGCTGCAAGCCGAGGAACAGCACAGATGCTGGTGACCCCTAGAAGCCAGAAAGAGGCAAGGAAGGACCCCCTCCAGGCTTCGGAGGCAGCAGGCCTTGCTGACACCTTGATCTCTGACTCCCGGCCTCCAGGTCTGTGAGGCCACACAGTTCTACCTTCAGCCACACAGTTGGTGATGTTTGTTACAGCAGCCCAGAAAACTGATACTTTGCATGTGACGGTGTATTTGAGGTGTCAGCTTGGCTGGATTAAGGAATACCTAGAGAACTAGGAAGGCATTGTTTCTGGGTGTGTTGGTGAGGATGTCTCCAGGAGACCAGAGTGTGAGTTGATAGGCTGAATCAGGAAGATCCCCCCCTCAACGTAGGTGGGCACCATCCAATCAGCTGCAGCCCAGAAAGAACAAAAAGTCAGAGGAAAGGTGATTTCTTCTCTCTCTCCTGGAGCAGGACAACCTTCTTTTCTTGCCCTTGGACACCAGAACTCCAGGATCTCCAGCTTAGGGACTCCAGGACCTACACCAGAGGCTCCCTGGGTTCTCAGGTCCTTGGCCTTGGACTGAGAGTTACACCATCCGCTTCCCTTGTTCTGAGGCCTGTGGGTTTGGATTGGGCCAGGCTACTGGCATCCCAGGGTCTCTAGTTTGCAGACAGACTGTTGTGGGACTTCTTAGTCTTCATAATCACATAAGCCAATTTCCCTAATAAAATCCCTCCCCTATGTCTGCCTACCTACTGTATGTATGTATGTATGTATGTATGTATGTATGTATCTATCTATCTATCTAATCTATCTATCTAATCTATCTATCTATCTATCTATCTATCTATCTATCTATCTAATCTATCTATCTATCTAACCATCTTTGTGTCTAGCTTATTGGTTCTGTCTCTCTGGAGAATCTTGACTAAGACACTGGGTGGCTGATCATTTGCACTTGATTGTAATCTCCTCCAAGAAGCCAGTCAAAGTTAGGAGATACTTCTTGTCAGGCCTCTGAGCCCAAGCTAAGCCATCATATCCCCTGTGACCGTGACTCGCATCCAGATGGTCTGAAGTAACTGAAGCATCACAAAAGAAGTGAAAATGGCCTGATGACATTATCTTGTGAAAGTCCTTCTCCTGGCTCATCCTGGCTCAAAAGCTCCCCCACTGAGCATCTTGTGACCCCTACCCCTGCCCACCAGAGAACAACCCCCTTTGACTGTAATTTTCCTTTACCTACCCAAATCCTACAAAACGGCCCCACCCCATCTCCCTTCGCTGACTATTTTCAGACTCAGCCTGCTGCCCCAGGTGAAATAAACAGCCATGTTGCTCACACAAAGCCTGCTTGGTGGTCTCTTCACACGGATGTGAGTGAAACTCCTGTGATGTCTTATATTTATCCTGTGTTTGGTAAAATAAGAGTTCTAAAATAACCAATTTCTTGGTGATTATTATTAAAACAACATTTTTTTTTCTTTTCTGATGTTCTTCCCAAGCAAATAATCAGTCCTGATATGGTCAGGGAGATGACAGGATGGTGGGGGATGGCGGAAGTTACCAGCAAGATTCTTCCCAAAGTGACTTAAAACAAGATTTTTGTTTCACACTTTCCATGAGGCAAGAATTTGGGAGTCCCTCAGCTGGATGGTTCCAGTCCAGAATTTCTCCCATACATACAGTCCAAGTGTCAGCTGGGTCTGCAGTCATCTGAAGGCGTGGTTTCCAAAGCATGGTCCCTGGGGGAACACGGAGGACCCCAGCATAGACATGGGATTTGGGGACATGAGGGCTGAAGAATGAGGCTCACCCCCCTACAACCCTTCCAGATTAGAAAATTTCCCGACAGGTGAGGAGGGAAAGGATGAAGAGGGGAGGCGATGAGGGCAGAGGATGTGGAGGGTTTCTAAAAGAGAAGCTGCAGTTGGCTTTCCTGGAGGAGTCCTGGGTAATGTGGGGAAGACCTTGGGGCAGTTTGAAGCACTTTGTAAGAGGACTTGATAAGTATTAAATCTTCACAAATCCCTGTAAATATTGTTATTTACAAATGCACAAACTGAGGCTTCGGGAGGTTAAATAACTTGCACAAAGACGCTCCCCGGATAAGCAGGTGTGGTAGCCAGCCTCCAAGATGACCTTGAGTGAGTCCTACCTCCGGTATCCATGCCCTTCCATAGTCCCAGCCCCCCTCCGCATTGAATCAGGATCGGTCCATGTGACCAAGAGAATATGGCAGAGGTGATGCTATATTGCTTCTGAGGCCAGGCCATAAATGACATGTGGCTTCTGCTTTCCATCTCTCAGAGTGCTTGCTGAGGGTGAATTTCGCCACTGTGTCATGAGGACACTCACGCTGTCTATGAAGAGGCCCATATGGCGAGAAACTGAAGCCTCCTGCCAAAAGCCAAGAGGGTGAACCATGTTAGATGTGAATCCTCCAACCTCAGTCAAGCTTTCAGATAACTCAGCCTCAGCTGACATCTTGACTGCAACCACATGAGAAATTCTTAACTGGAGCCTCCCAGCTAAGTCACCCCTAAATTCCTGCCTCACTGAAAATGAAATAAGAAACACTTGTGTTATTATGAATCACGTTGAGGCAATCAGTTGCATAGCAATAGAGAACTAGCACAGCAGGATTCAAACCGAAGCTTGTCTGACCCCTGGGTGATGCCATCAGTTTCCCACTGGCCCTTCTGTCTTCCACCTTTTCTCTTATAAATAATAAATGGAGAATACATTAATAATTAAAAATCAAAATGCAAATGTTATTAAATACTCAGGCAGAAGTTTAAAGGAGAGAGGAAAGATTCTAGCAACCACAGAAAGCAAACCTGGCAAGAACAGAGGGCACGGCTAGGGCAGAAGGTGTTCAAGCCACAAACTGTAATGAGTGCAAACTCTAGGCGCAGCATGGAGCAGGCATGGGCTTGGCCCTGAGGAGATACAGACATACAAAAAGGCCCACCACCTGGCCTCAGGGACCCCACAGACTAGCTGGAGAGAGTCTCTTTTTTCTGGTGACTGGTCATCACGTGCAAGTTGAGGAAAAGCAGGAAAGGAGGACACTGAGGGGTCCTGGGAACACAGCAGGGGGCATACATTCAAAATGGGGACATTTGGTCCTTTTTATTCTGGAAGTGTCCAGTTATCAACCTTAAGAGACAGCGTAACCTGTGCCTAGCTGTGAGTGAGCAGCACCCTGAGTTGTGGCCATGGCTGGAACCCACGGGGAGCTGCCCGAGTCACCTTAAGGTGCCCGTGTTCAAACAGTGTTGAGTTAATATCTTCTGAGCTCTTGTTTGCAAGGCACTGGGCCGGGCATCGCAGACTCCATCCTTAAGAGGCTGAGAGTGTGAGACAAGCACACAAAGAATTAAGATCCAAGAAAAATATTCTATATCTATGAAGTTAATGACATGACCCAATGGCTAAAGCCTGGCCAGCAGTGCTCAGTGGGCAGCTGGGGGAGTGTGACCTGGGGTCTGACAAGGGCAGCAGAAAGGGCTCTGGAAACTGGAAACTTGTTGACTGGTTTGTCAGTACAGTAGTATCAAGGGAACATATATACACATTTACAGCCAGGAGCTAGGACTGCCAAGACACAGATGGAAACAGTAGGCTCCAAATCTGAAAGTTCCAGGTCAAAGCAAGAAGCATAGAGGAACAAAGTCGAAAGACCAGTTGAGCATAAAAATTGGGTTTGGGCGGTGAGGGCCAGGATAGCGGGAGTTTGAGGCTGGTTCGGCAGGGCAGAGGAGCGAGATGAGGTGTCAGAGTAATAGTCCTTGCGTCCCTAGGGAGTAGTACCTGATCTAAAAAGATTGTGAAAAACTTCCCAGAGGTAGACAGAAAGTTCATATCTGGTTGGGGGATCAGTAAAGGCCTGTGGGGCTTTGAAGGATTAGCAGGGTTTTGAGCAGCAGAGTTGGTTATCAGGGAAGAGAAGGAATCATGGCGGAAGAGTCCGAATGAGCAATGGCACAGGTAGGGGACAAATGCAAGGCACGCGTGGTGAACAGCTTAGACCAGTCGCCTGCAGCAGGGGCAGAGGGGAGAGGATGCTGCCAAATCTCAGAGGGAGGGAATTTGCCTGGCTCTTTTTTTTTTTTTTTTTTTTTTTTTTAGGAACATCTTTTATTACTGATAGTTCTTTTTAAACCACGTCTCTGCAAAGACTATTACAATTACATTAACTTGAGAAATAGGCATCTTATTTTTTATCTTTTTTTAGGTTTCATATTATGAAAATGTTGAATATATATATGAAAGTAGAGAAAATAAGTGTATGAACTACCATGTATTCAGCATTTAGCTTCCATAATTATCAATATTTTAGGTAGCAATTTTTGGAATCAACCCAAATGTCCATCAGTGACAGACTGGATTAAGAAAATGTGGCACATATA
>NW_022323669.1:0-11379 GCF_002776525.5 Piliocolobus tephrosceles
AAAGAAGCTTTCTGAGAAAGTTCTTTGTGATGTGTGAATTCATCTCAGAGAGTTACACCTTTCTTTTAATGGAACAGTTTGCTACCACTGTTTTCGTGGAGTGTGCAAAGGTGTATTTCGGAGTGCATTGAGGCCTATGGTGAAAAAGGAAATATCCTCAGATAGTAACTTGAAGATAGCTTTCTGAGAAACTGCTTTGTGATTTGTGAATTCATGTCACAGAGGTACACTGTTCTTTTCATTTTTCAGCCTGCTAACACTGTTTTCTTGGAATATGCAATGCAATATTTCAGAGCGCATTGAAACTTATGGTAACAAAGGAAATATCTTCATATAAAAATTAGTAAGAAGCTTTTTGAGAAGCCACATTGTGATGTGTTAATTCATCTCGCTGACTTACACGAATTCTTTCATGGATCTGTTTGGTAGCACTGTTTTTGAGTAAAATGAGAAGGGATATTTTGGATTGCATTGAAGAATATGATGACTAAGGAAATATCCTCAGAGAAACAGTAGAAAGAAGCTTTATGAAAAACTTATTTGCAATGTGCTAAATCATCTCACAGAGTTCTACCTTGTGTTTCATGGAGCAGATTTATAATATTATTTTCATGGAATCTGCAAAGAGATATTTGGGGGCACATTGAGGCCTGTCATGAAAAGGAAAATATCCTCAGATAACAACTACAGAAAAGCTTTCTGAGAAACTGCTTTGTTGTGGGTGAATTCATCTCACAGAGATACACCGTCCTTTTCTTTAAGCTGTTTGATAACACTGTTTTCGTAGAGTGCAAAAGGATATTTCAGAGTGCATTGAAGCCTATGGTGACACAGGAAATATCCACATAGAAAAACCAAAAACAAAGTTTCTGAGAAACTGCTTTGTGATGTGTGAATTCAACTTACAGAGTTACCCTGTTCTTTTCATTGAGGAGCTTGCTAAAACTGTTTTCCTGTAATCTGTGATGGGATATTTCGGAGTGCATCGAAGCTTATTGTGAAAAAGTAAATATTCTCACACCAAAACTAGAAGGAATCATTCTGAGAAACTGCTTTGTGATTTGTGAATTCATCTCACAGAGTTAAACAATTCTTTTCATGGATGAGTTTGTTAGCTCTGTTTTTGAGGAATTTGAGAAGGAATATTTAGGATCACATTGAAGTCTGTGGTGACAAAGAAAATATCCTCAGATAGAAACTAGAAAGAAGATTTCTGAGAAAGTTATTTGTGATGTGTGAATTCCTCTCACTGAGTTACACATTTCTTATCATGGTGCTGTTTTCTAACCCTGTTTTCGTGGAATCTGCAAAGGCATATTTGGGAGTGCATTGAGGCCTAAGGAAACAAAGTAAATATCCTCAGATATAAACTAGAAAGAAGCTTTCTGGAAACTGTTTTCTGATGTGTGAATTCATCTCACAGTGTTACACTGTTCTTTTCATTGAGAGATTTGCTAACACTGTTTTCTTGTAATCTGCAATGGGATATTTCAGAGCACATTGAATATTATGGTGAAAAAGGAAGTATCCTCAGACAAAAAAGGAAATAAACTATCTGAGAAACTACTTTGGAATTTGTGAATTCATTTCACAGAGTTACATGATTATTTTAATGGATCACTTTTATATCTTTGTTTCTGTGGAAATTGAGAAGGGATATTTTTGATCGCACTGAAGTCTATGGTGACAAAGGAAATATCCTCATATAAAAACAAGAAAGAAGCTTTCTGAGAAAGATCTCTGTGATGTGTGAATTCATCTCAGAAAGTTACACCTTTCTTTTCATGGAGCAGTTTGCTAACGCTGTTTTCATGGAATGTGCAAAGGTATATTTGGGAGTGCATTGAGGCTTGTGGTGAAAAAGGAAATATCCTCAGATAATAACTAGAAGGAAGCATTCTGAGAAACTGCTTTGTGATGTGTGAAGTCTTCTCACAGAGTTACACTTCTTTACATTTAGCAGCCGGCTTAAACTGTTTTCTTGGAATCTGCAATGGGATATTTTAGAGTACATTGAATCTTATGGTGACAAAGGAAATATCTTCGATTAAAAACTAGTAAGAAGCTTTCTGAGAAACTGCTTTGATATTTGTTAATTCGTATCACTGAATTACATGATTCTTTCCATGGATCAATTTTGTACTACTGTTTTTGGGTAAAGTGAGAGGGATATTTTGGATTACATTGAAGAATGTGGTGACTTAGGAAATATCCTCAGATAAAAACTAGAAAGAAGCTTTTTGAGAAAGTTCTTCATAATGTGTGAATTCATCTCACAGAATTAAACATTTCTTTTCATGGAGCAGTTTGCTAACAGTGTTTTTGTGGAATCCCCAAAGACATATTTGGGAGTGCAATGAGGCCTCTAGTGAAAAAAGAAATATACCCAGATAAAAACTAGAAAGAAACTTTTTGAGAAACTGCTTAGTGATGTGTGAATTCATCACACAGAGTTACACTGCTCTTTTAATTAAGCACCTTGCTAACACTGTTCTCTTGGAATATGCAATGGGATATTTCGGAGTGCATTGGAGCTAATGGTGACAAAGGAAATATCCTCATACAAAAACTAGAAAGAACATTTTAAGGAACTGCTTTGTGATGTTTGAGTTCATGTCACAGGGTTACCACGTCCTTTTCATGCAGCAGTTTGTTAACACTATTTTTGGGGAATCTGAGAAGGATATTTGGACCACATTTTGGCCTTTGGTGACAAAGAAAATATCCTCATGTGAAAACTAGAGAGAAGCTTTCTGAGAAAAGGTTTTGAGATGTGTTAGTTTATCTCACAGCATTACATGATTCTTTTCATGGAGTAGTTTTGTATGACTGTTTTTGGGGAAATCTGAGAAGGGATATTTTGGATCACATTGAAGACTATGGTGACAAAGAAAATATCCACATATAAAACCTGAAAGAAGCTGTCTAAGAAACTGCTTTTTATATGTGAATTTATCTCTCAGGGTTACACCTTTCTTTTCATGGAGCAGTTGCTAACATTGCTTTCTTGGAATGTGCAATGGGATATTGTGGAGTGCATTGAAACTTATGGAGACTAAGTAAATATCCTCATAAAAAAGCTAGTAGGAAGCTTTCTGAGAAACCGCTTTGTGATACATTAGTTGAGCTCACAGAGTTACATGATACTTTTCATGGATCAGTTTGGTAGCCCTGTTTTTGGAGAATCTGAGAAGGGATATTTTTGATCCATTGAAGCCTGTGGTGACAACGGAAATATCCTGAAATAATAACTATAAAGAAGCTCCCTGAGAAACTTCCTTGTGATGTGGAAATTCATCTCAGAGTGCTATACCTTTCTATTCATGCAGCAGTTTGCTAACACTGCTTTTTGGAGTCCGCAAAGGGATATTTGGGAGCAAATTGAGGCCTATGTTGAAAAAGGAAACATGTTCAGATAAAAACTAGTAAGAGTCTTTCTGAGAAACTGCTTTGTGACGTGTGAATTCATCTCACAGAGATACACTATTCTTTTCATTTAGCAGTCTACTCACATTGTTTTCTTGGAATTTGCCATGGGATATTTTGGAGTGCATTGAAGCTTAAGGTGATAAAGAAAATATCTTTATATAAAAACTAGGAAGAAGCTTTCTGAGAATCTACTTTGTGGTGTGTTAACTCATTTCAGAGAGTTACCCAATTGTTTTCATGTATCAGTTTGTATAGCACTGTTTTTGAGGAAACTAAGAAGGAATATTTTCAGTCACATTGAAGCCTTTGGTGACTAAGGAAAAACACTCAGGTAAAAACTATAAGAAAGTTTCTGAAAAAGTTCGTTTTGATGTGGGAATTCATCTCACCATATTACAAATTTCTTTTCAGGGATCTGTTTGATAACACTGTTTTGGTGGAACCAGTAAAGGGATATTTGGGAGAGCATTGTGGCCAAAATTGAAAAAGGCAATATTCTCAAATAAAAGTAAGCAAGAGTCTTTCTGAGAAACTGCTTTGTGATGTGTGAATTCATCTCACAGAGCTATGCCATTTTTTTCATTGAGCAGTCTGATAACACTTTTTAGTGGAATCTGCAATAGGATATTTGGGAGTGAATTGAAGTCTATGGTGACAAAGGAATTATCATCAGATGAAAACCATAAAGGAGCTTTCTGAGAAACTGCTTTGTGATTTGTTAATTCATCTCACCGCGTTACATGTATCTTTTCATGGATTACATAGAAGCCTACGTTGACAATGGAAATATCCTCAGATAAAAACTAGAAAGAAGCTTTCTGAGAAAGTTCTCCATGATGTGGGAATTCATCTCACAGAGTTACACCTTCTTTTCATGGAGCAGTTTGGTAACACAATTTTTGTGGAATCAGCAGAGGGATACTTGGGAGCGCATTGATGCCTATAGTGAAAATTGAAATATCCTCATAGAAAAAATAGAAAGAAGCTTTCTGAGAAATTGTTTTGTGATATGTGAATTCAACACACAGAGTTACACTGTTCTTTTCATTCAGCAGTTTGCTAACACAGTTTACTTGAAATCTACAATGGCATATTTCACAGCATATTGAGCTTATTGTGAAAAATTAAATATCCTCACACAAAAACTAGAGAGAAGGTTCTGAGAAATTGCTTTGTGTGATGTTAATTCATCTCACAGGGTTACATGATTCTTTTCATGGATCAGTTTGGTAGCACTGTTTTTGGGGAATCTGATAAGGGATATTTTGGATCGCATTGAAGCCTATGGTGACTAAGGAACTATCCTCAGATAAAAACTAGAAAGAAGCTTTCTGAGAAAGTTCTTTGTGATGTGTGAATTCATCTCACGGAGAAACACCTTTCTTTTCATGGAGCAGTTTGCTAACACAGTTTTCGTGAAATCCGCAAAGGGATATTTGCGAGTGCATTGATGCATATAGTGAAAAATGAAATATCCTCATAGAAAAATGAGAAAGAAGCTTTCTGAGAAACTGCTTAGTGATGTGCGAATTCATCTCATAGTGTTACACTGTTCTTTTCATTGAGCAGTTTGATAACACTGTTCTCCTAGAAGGTGCAATGGCATATTTTGAAGTGCATTGAAGCCTACACTTAGAAATTAAATATCCCCAGACAAAAACTTGAAAGTAACCTTCTGAGAAACTCCTTTGCAGTTTGTGCATTCAAGTCACAGAGTTGCATGATGCTTTCAATGGATCACTTTGATAGCACTGCTTTCAGGGAATCTAAGAAGGGGTATTTTGGAATGCATTGAAGCCTATGTTGACAACGGAAATATCCTCAGATAAAAACTAGAAAGAATTTTCTCAAAAATTTCTTTGTGATGTGTGAATTCATCTCACAGTGTTACACCTTTCTTTTCA
The DNA here is from genome assembly GCF_002776525.5 of Piliocolobus tephrosceles. NCBI lineage: Eukaryota > Metazoa > Chordata > Mammalia > Primates > Cercopithecidae > Piliocolobus > Piliocolobus tephrosceles. The sequence continues at coordinate 5,334 of NW_022323669.1, forward strand.
TTTAGCAGTTTGCTAACTCAGTTTTCATGGAATCTGAAAAGGGTTATTGTGAGAATATTGAGGCCTACAGTGAAAAAGGAAATATCTTCTGAAAACTACCAGAAGGAAATTTTCTGAGAAACTGCTTTGTGATGGGTGAATTCTTCGCACAGTGCCAGTGGAGTCTGCAATAGGATATTTTGGAGAGCATTGAAGCCTATGGTGATAAAGGAAATATCCCCATAGAAAAAAACAAAAAGAAGCTTTCTGAGAAGCTGCTTTGTGATCTGTGAATTCAAGTCACAGAGTTGCCCTGTTCTTTTCATTGAGCAGTTTGCTAATGCAGTTTTCTTGGAATTTGCGACGGAATACTTTGGAGTGAATTGAAGCCTACAAATGAAAACGTAAATATCCTCAGACAAAAACTAGAGAAACATTCTGAGAAACTGCTTTTTTATTTATGAATTCATTACACAGAGTTACACAATTCTTTCACAGAACATTTTGATAGCTCTGTTTTTGGGTAATCTGAAAAAGGATATTTTTGGATCACATTGAAGCCTATGGTGACAAAGGAAATATCATCAGATTAAAAGTAGAAAGAAGCATTCTGAGAAAGTTATTTGTGAGGTGTAAGTTCCACTCACAGTGTTACACATTTCTTTTCATGGAGCAGTTTGCTAACACTCTTTGTGGGGAATCTGAGAAGGGATACTTTGGATCTTATTAAGGCCTAAGTGACAAAGGAAATCTCTTCAGAAAAAACTAGAGAGAAGATTTCTGAGAACATTTTTTGTGATGTGTGAATGCATTTCACAGAATTTCAAACTTCTTTTCATGGAGTAGTTTGCTAACACTGTTTTTGTGGAATCTGCAAAGGGATATTTAGGAGCCCATTGAAGCCCATGTTGAAGACAGAGAAATTCAGATAAAAACTAGAAAGAAGCTTTCTGAGAAACTACTTTGTCATGTGTGAATTCATCTCACAATGTTACACTGTTCTTTGCATTGAGAAGATTGTTAACACTGTTTTCTTTTAATCTGCAGTGGGATGTGACAATGGAAATAATCTCAGACAAAAAAAGAAAAACTTTCTGAGAAACTGCTTTGTGATTTGTGAATTCATCTCACAGAGTTACACGATTCCATTCATAGATCAGTTTCATAGCTCTGTTTCTGATGAAATTAAGAAGGGTTATTTTGGATCACATGGAAGCCTATGGGGAAAAAGGAAATATAGTAAGGAAAAAATTAGAAAGAATCTTTGTGAGAAAGTTCTCTGTGAAGTGAAAATTCATGTCAGATAGTTACACCTTTCTTTTCATAGGGAAGTTAGCTAACACTGTTTTCATGGAATCTGCAAAGGTATATTTGGGAGCGCATTGAGGCCTATGGTGAAAAAGGAAATATCCTCAGATAAAAACTAGAAAGAAGCTTTCTGAGAAACTGCTTTGTGCTTTGTGAATTCATCAAACAGAGGTACACTGTTCTTTTCATGAAGAAGTTTGCTAACACTGTTTTCTTGGAATCTGCAGTGGGATATTTCAGAGTGTATTGAAGCTTACAGTGACAAAGGAAATATCCTGAGATAAAAACTAGAAAGAAGCTTTTGGAGGAACTGCTTCGTGGATTCTGAATTCACCTCACAGAGTTACACGATTCTTTTCATGGAGCAGTTCGTTAGCACTGTTTTTGAGGAAACTGATAAGGAATATTTTGGATCACATTGAAACATATGGTAACAAAGGAAGTATCTTCATATAAAAACTAGACAGAAGCTTTCTGAGAAACTGCTTTGAGATATGTTAATTCATCTCACAGCGTTACATGATTCTTTTCATGTAGCAGTTTGGTAGCACTGTTTTGGGGGAATCTGAGAAGGGATATTTTGGATCACATTGAAGCCTAAGATGACAAATGAAATATCCTCATATAAAAACGAGAAGGAAGTTTTGTGAGAAACCATTTTGAGATGTGTTATTTCATCTCACAGCATTACACGAGACTTTTCTTGGATAACTGTGTTAGTGCTGTTTTCATGGAATCTGAGAAAGGATATTTTGGATGACATGGAAGTCCATGGTGAAAAGGAAAATATCCTTAGATAAAAACTAGAAAGAAGCTTTCTGAGAAATTTCGGTGTGCTGTGTGAATTCATCTCACCGAGTTACACCTTTCTTTTCATGGGGCAGTTTGCTAACAGAGTTTTCATTGGATCTGCAAAGGGATATTTGGGAGCACATTGAGGTCTACAGTGAAAAAAGAAATATCCACAGATAAAAACAAGAAAAAAAACTTTCTGAGTAACTGTTTTGTGATTTGTGAATTCATCCCACAGAGGTACACTGTTCTTTTCATTGAGCAGTTTGATAACACTGTTATCATAGAATAAGCGAAAGGATATGTGGGAGCACATTGAAGCCTATGGTGACAAAGGAAATATCCTCAGATAAAAATCAAAAAGAAGCTTTTAGAGAAACTGTTTTGAGATATGTGAATTCATCTCACTGAGATGCTAACACTGTTTTCTTGGAATCTACAATGGCATATTTTGGAGCGCATTGAAGCTTATTGTGAAATGGGAAATATCCCCAGACAAAAACTGGAACGAAGATTTCTGAGAAACTACTTTGTGATGTGTGAATTCATATCAGAGTGTTACACTGTTCTTTTCATTGAGCAGTTTGCTAACACTGTTTTCTTGGAATCTTCAATGGGATAATTCAAAGCTCATTGACGATTATGGTGACAAAGGAGATAACATCATATAAAAACCAGAAGGAAGCTTTCTGAAAAACCACTTTGTGATTTGTTAATTCTTCTCATAGAGTTACACAAATATTTCGTGAATCAGTTTCGTTGCACTGTTTTTGGACAATCTGAGACGGGATATTTTTAATTGCATTGAAGCCTATGGTGACTAAGAAAATATCCTCAGATAAAAACTAGAAATAGTCTTTCTGAGACAGTTATTTCTGATATGTGAAATTATCTCACAGAGTTAAACCTTTCTGTACATGGGGCAGTTTGCTAACAGAGTTTTCGTGGAATCTGCAAAGGGATATTTGGGAGCACTTTGAGGCCTATAGTGACAAAGGAAATGTCCTGAGATTAAAAACTATAAAGACGCTTTCTGAGGAACTGCTGTGGGACGATTGAATTCATCTCACAGAGTTCCACTGTTCTTTACTTTGTGCAGGTTGATAACACTGTTTTCGTGGAATCTGCAACAGGATATTTGGAATTGCATTTTAGCCTATGCTGACAAAGGAAATATCCTCATAGAAAAACCAAAAAGAAGCTTTCTGATAAATGGCTTTGTGTTGTGTGAATTCAAGTCATAGAATTACTCTGTTCTTTTCATTGAGCAGTTTGCTAACACTGTTTTCTTAGAATCTAAACTGGCATATTTTGGAGAACACTGATGCTTATTTTAAAATAGGAAATATCCTCAGACAAACCTAGAAAGAACTTTCTGAGTCTTCTTTGTGATGTGTAATATCATGTCAGAGAGTTACACTGTCTTTTTCATTGAATAGTTTGCTAACACTGCTTTCTTGGAATCTGCAAAGGGATATTTCAGAGCGCATTGAACCTATGGTGACAAAGGAAATATCCTCATATGAAAGCTAGAAATAAACTTTTTGAGAAACCACTTTGTGATGTGTATATTCATCTCATGGTGTAACACAACTGCTTTCATGGATAAGTTTGGTAGCACTGTTTTTGGTTAAACTGAGAAGGGATATTTTGGATCGCATTGAAAAATATGATGACCAAGAAAGTATCCTCAGATTAAAACAAAAAGAAGCTTTCTGAGAAAATTCTTCATGATGTGAGAAATCATATCACCGAGTTACAACTTTCTTATCATGGAGCAGTTGGCTAACAGTTTTCATGAATCTACAAAGGAATAGTTAGGAGCGCATTGAGGCTTATGTTGAAAAATGCCATATTCTCAGTTAAAAACTAGAAAGAAGCTTTCTGAGAAACTGCTTTGTGATATTTGAAATCAACACATAGAATTACACTGTTCTTTTCATTGGGCAGTTTACTTACACTGTTTTCTTAGAATCTGCAATGGGATATTTCAGAGCAGATTGAAGTTTATGGTGACAAAGGACATAAATTAGAAAGAAGCTTTTGGAGAGACTGCTTTATGATATGTGAATTTATCACACAGAGTTACACGATTATTTTCATGGATGAGTTTTTAGCACACGTTTTGGGGAACCTGAAAGGGGACATTTTGGGTCACATTGAAGCCTATGGTGTATAAGGAAATATTATCAGATAAATACTAGAAATAATCTGTCTGAGAAAGTTATTTGTGATGTGTGAATTCATAGCAAAGAGATACAATTGTCTTTTCATGGAGCACTTTGTTAACACAATTTTTGTGGAATCTGCAAAGGGTTATTTGGGAATGCATTCAGGCCTATAGAGAAAAAGTAAATATCATCATAGAAAACTTAAAAAGAAGCTTTCTGAGAAACCACTTTTTGGTGCGTGAATTCAACTCACAGGGTTACACTGTCCTTTTCATTGAGCAGATTTCTAACACTGTTTTCTTGAAGTCTGCATTGGGATATTTCAGAACGCATTGAAGCTTATTGTGAAAAAGGAAGTACCTTCAGACAAAAACCAGAAAGAAACTTTCTGAGGAACTGCTTGGTGATTTGTAAATTCATCTCACAGACTTACAGAAGTCTTTCCATGGATTAGTTTGATAGTGCTGTTTTTGGGAAATCTGAGAAGGGATATTTTGGATTTCATTGAAGTCTATAGTGTCAAAGGAAATATTTTCAGGTAAAAACTAGAATGAAGCTTTCAGAGAAACTTTTTTGTGATGTGTGAATTCATCTCACAGAGTTACAAGTTTCTTTCCATGGAGCAGTTTGCTAACACTGCTTTCTTGGATTTTGCAATGGGATATTTCAGAGTGCTTTAAAGCCTATGGTTACAAGTAAATATCCTCAGATAAAAACTAGAAAGAAGCTTCCAGAGAAACTTCTTTTTGATGTGTGAATTTATTTCACAGAGTCACACCTTTCTGTTCATTGAGCAGTTTGCTAACACTGTTTTGGTGGAAACTGCAAAGGGATATTTGGGAGTGCATTGAAACCTATATTGAAAAAAGAAATATCCTCAGACAAAACCAGAAAGAAGCTTTCTGAGAAAGGTCTTTCTGAGGTGTGAATGCATCTAACAGAGTTACACCTTTTCTTTCATGCAGCAGTTGGCTTTCACAGTTTTCATTTAATCTGCAACAGGATACTTGGGAGTGCATTTACGCCCATAGTGAAAAAGGAAAAACCTTCAGATAAAAACTAGAAAGAAGCTTTCTGAGAAACTGCTTTGTGATGTTTGATTTGTCTCACAGAGATACACCGTTCTTTTCATTGAGCAGTTTGATAACACTGTTTTTGTGGAATCTGCAAAGTTATATTTGACAGAGAATTGTGAAATATAATAAATAACGAAATATCCTCAGACAAAAACTACAAATAAACTTTCTGTGATACTGCTTTGTGTTGTGTGAATTCACTTCACAGAGTTACACCATTTTTGTCATTGAGCAGTTTGCTAATACTCTTTTCATGGAAAATACAAAGTGATACTTGGAATTGTATTGAGGTCTATAGTGAAAAAAGAAATATCCTCAGATAAAAACTACAAGGAAGCTTTCTGAGAAAATTCTTCAAGGTGTGTGAATTCATCTCACAGAGTTACACTGTTCTTTTTATTTATAAGTCTGCTAAAACTGTTTTCTTGGATTCTGCCAAGGGATAATTTGGAGCACATTGAAGCTTATGGTGAAAAAGTAAATATCCTCAGAAAAAACTAGAAAGAAACATTCTGAGAAACGGCTTTCTTATTTGTGAATTCATTGCATAGTGTTACATGATTCTTCTCATGGATCAGTTTGATAGCACTGTTTTTGGAGAATCTGAGAAGGGATATTTTGGATTGCCATGAAGCCTATGGTGACAGGGGAAATATCCTCAGATAAAAATTATAAAGAAGCTTTCTGAGAAAGTTCTTTGTGATGTGTGAATTCATCTCA
>NW_022323670.1:0-11379 GCF_002776525.5 Piliocolobus tephrosceles
TGAGATGAATTCACACATCACAAAGAACTTTCTCAGAAAGCTTCTTTATAATTTTTATCTGAGGATATTTCCCCTGTCACCATAGGCTTCATGGCAATCCAAAATATCCCTTCTCAGATTCTCCAAAAACAGTGCTATCAAACTGATCCATGAGAAGAATCATGTAACACTATGCAATGAATTCACAAATAAGAAAGCCGTTTCTCAGAATGTTTCTTTCTAGTTTTTTCTGAGGATATTTACTTTTTCACCATAAGCTTCAATGTGCTCCAAATTATCCCTTGGCAGAATCCAAGAAAACAGTTTTAGCAGACTTATAAATAAAAAGAACAGTGTAACTCTGTGAGATGAATTCACACACCTTGAAGAATTTTCTCAGAAAGCTTCCTTGTAGTTTTTATCTGAGGATATTTCTTTTTTCACTATAGACCTCAATACAATTCCAAGTATCACTTTGTATTTTCCATGAAAAGAGTATTAGCAAACTGCTCAATGACAAAAATGGTGTAACTCTGTGAAGTGAATTCACACAACACAAAGCAGTATCACAGAAAGTTTATTTGTAGTTTTTGTCTGAGGATATTTCGTTATTTATTATATTTCACAATTCTCTGTCAAATATAACTTTGCAGATTCCACAAAAACAGTGTTATCAAACTGCTCAATGAAAAGAACGGTGTATCTCTGTGAGACAAATCAAACATCACAAAGCAGTTTCTCAGAAAGCTTCTTTCTAGTTTTTATCTGAAGGTTTTTCCTTTTTCACTATGGGCGTAAATGCACTCCCAAGTATCCTGTTGCAGATTAAATGAAAACTGTGAAAGCCAACTGCTGCATGAAAGAAAAGGTGTAACTCTGTTAGATGCATTCACACCTCAGAAAGACCTTTCTCAGAAAGCTTCTTTCTGGTTTTGTCTGAGGATATTTCTTTTTTCAATATAGGTTTCAATGCACTCCCAAATATCCCTTTGCAGTTTCCACCAAAACAGTGTTAGCAAACTGCTCAATGAACAGAAAGGTGTGACTCTGTGAAATAAATTCACACATCAAAAAGAAGTTTCTCTGGAAGCTTCTTTCTAGTTTTTATCTGAGGATATTTACTTGTAACCATAGGCTTTAAAGCACTCTGAAATATCCCATTGCAAAATCCAAGAAAGCAGTGTTAGCAAACTGCTCCATGGAAAGAAACTTGTAACTCTGTGAGATGAATTCACACATCACAAAAAAGTTTCTCTGAAAGCTTCATTCTAGTTTTTACCTGAAAATATTTCCTTTGACACTATAGACTTCAATGAAATCCAAAATATCCCTTCTCAGATTTCCCAAAAACAGCACTATCAAACTAATCCATGGAAAGACTTCTGTAAGTCTGTGAGATGAATTTACAAATCACCAAGCAGTTCCTCAGAAAGTTTCTTTCTGGTTTTTGTCTGAAGGTACTTCCTTTTTCACAATAAGCTTCAATGCGTTCTGAAATATCCCAATGCAGACTTCAAGAAAACAGTGTTAGAAATCTGCTCAATGAAAAGGACAGTGTAACCCTGTGAGTTGAATTCACGCACCAAAAAGTGGTTTCTCAGAAAGCTTCTTTTTAAGTTTTCTATGATGATATTTACTTTTTCTCTATAGGCCTGAATGCATTCCCAAATAACCCTTTGCAGATTCCACAAAAATTGTGTTAACAAAGTGCTCCATGAAAAGACAATTGTATCTCTTTGCTATGAATTCACACATCACAAATAACTTTCTCAGACAGATTATTTCTAGTATTTATCTGATAATATTTCCTTATACACCATAGGCTTCAATGTGACCCAAAATGTCCCCTTTCAGGTTCCCCAAAACGTGTGCTAAAAACTCATCCATGAAAATAATCGTGTAACTCTGTGTGATAAATTCACATATCATAAAGCAGTCTCTCCAAAAGCTTCTTTCTAATTTATGTCCTTTGTCACCATAAACTTCAATCTGCTCTGAAATATCCCATTGCAGATTCTAAGAAAACAGTGTAAGTAAACTGCCCAATGAAAAGAACAGTGTAATTCTATGTGTTGATTTCAAATATCACAAAGCAGTTTCTCAGAAAGCTTCTTTCTAGTTTTTAACTGAGAATATGGCATTTTTCAACATAAGCCTCAATGCGCTCCTAACTATTCCTTTGTAGATTCATGAAAACTGTTAGCCAACTGCTCCATGATAAGAAAGTTGTAACTCGGTGATATGATTTCTCACATCATGAAGAATTTTCTCAGAAAGCTTCTTTTTGTTTTAATCTGAGGATACTTTCTTGGTCATCATATTTTTCAATGCGATCCAAAATATCCCTTCTCAGTTTAACCAAAAACAGTGCTACCAAACTTATCCATGAAAGCAGTTGTGTTACACCATGAGATGAATATACACATCACAAAGTGGTTTCTCAAAAAGTTTATTTCTAGCTTTCATATGAGGATATTTCCTTTGTCACCATAGGTTCAATGCGCTCTGAAATATCCCTTTGCAGATTCCAAGAAAGCAGTGTTAGCAAACTATTCAATGAAAAAGACAGTGTAACTCTCTGACATGATATTACACATCACAAAGAAGACTCAGAAAGTTCTTTCTAGGTTTGTCTGAGGATATTTCCTATTTTAAAATAAGCATCAGTGTTCTCCAAAATATGCCAGTTTAGATTCTAAGAAAACAGTGTTAGCAAACTGCTCAATGAAAAGAACAGAGTAATTCTATGACTTGAATTCACACAACACAAAGCCATTTATCAGAAAGCTTCTTTTTGGTTTTTCTATGAGGATATTTCCTTTGTCAGCATAGGCTAAAATGCAATTCCAAATATCCTGTTGCAGATTCCACGAAAACAGTGTTATCAACCTGCACAAAGTAAAGAACAGTGGAACTCTGTGAGATGAATTCAATCGTCCCACAGCAGTTCCTCAGAAAGCGTCTTTATAGTTTTTAATCTCAGGACATTTCCTTTGTCACTATAGGCCTCAAAGTGCTCCCAAATATCCCTTTGCAGATTCCACGAAAACTCTGTTAGCAAACTGCCCCATGTACAGAAAGGTTTAACTCTGTGAGATAATTTCACATATCAGAAATAACTGTCTCAGAAAGACTATTTCTAGTTTTTATCTGAGGATATTTTCTTAGTCACCATAGGCTTCAATGCAATTAAAAATATCCCGTCTCAGATTGTCCAAAAACAGTGCAACGAAACTGATTCACGAAATATTTGTGTAACTCTATGAGAAGAATTAACAAATCACAAAGTGGTTTTTCAGAAAGCTTCCTTCTGGTTTTTATATGATGTTATCTCCTTTGTCACCATAATCGTCAATGAGCTTTGAATTATCCCATTGAAGATTCCAAGAAAACAGTGTTAGCAAACTGCTCAATGAAAAGAACAGTGTAACACTCTGATATGAATTCACACATCACAAAGTAGTTTCTCAGAAATCTTCGTTCCAGTTTTTGTCTGGGGATATTTCCCATTTCACAATAAGCTTCAATGCGCTCCAAAATATGCCATTGTAGATTCCAAGAAAACAGTGTTAGCATCTCAGTGAGATGAATTCACATATCTCAAAACAGTTTCTCTAAAAGCTTCTTTTTGATTTTTATCTGAGGATATTTCCTTTGTCACCATAGGCTTCAATGTGCTCCCACATATCCTTTCGCTTATTCTATGATAACAGTGTTATCAAACTGCTCAATGAAAAGAACAGTGTACCTCTGTGGGATGAATTCACAAATCACAAAACAGTTACTCAGAAAGTTTTTTTTCTTGTTTTTATCTGTGGATATTTCTTTTTTCACTGTAGACCTCAATGTGCTCCCAAATATCCCTTTGCAGATCCAATGAAAACTCTGTTAGCAAACTGCCCCATGAAAAGAAAGGTGTAACTCGGTGAGATGAATTCACACAGCACACCGAAATTTCTCAGAAAGCTTCTTTCTAGTTTTTATCTAAGGATATTTTCCTTTTCACCATGGACTTCCATGTCATCCAAAATATCCTTTCTCAGATTCCATGAAAACAGCACTAACACAGTTATCCAAGAAAAGTCTCGTGTAATGCTGTGAGATGAAATAACACATCTCAAAATGGTTTCTCACAAAACTTCCTTCTCGTTTTTATATGAGGATATTTCATTTGTCATCTTAGGCTTCAATGTGATCCAAAATATCCCTTCTCAGATTCCCCCAAAACAGTGCTACCAAACTGCTACATGAAAAGAATCATGTAACGCTGTGAGATGAATTAACATATCTCAAAGCAGTTTCTCAGAAAGCTTCTGTCTAGTTTTTATATGAAGATACTTCCTTTGTTACCATATGTTTCAATGTGATCCAAAATATTCCTTATCAGTTTCCTCAAAAACAGTGCTAACGAACTGCTCCATGAAAAGAATCGTGTAACTCTGTGAGGTGAATTCAGAATCCACGAAGCAGTTCCTCCAAAAGCTTCTTTCTAGTTTTTATCTCAGGATATTTCCTTTGTCACTGTAAGCTTCAATACACTCTGAAATATCCCACTGCAGATTCCAAGAAAACAGTGTTAGCAAACTTCTTCATGAAAAGAACAGTGTACCTCTGTTTGATGAATTCACAAAGCACAAAGCAGTTTCTCAGAAAGCTTCTTTCTAGTTTTTATCTGAGGATATTTCCTTTTTCACCATAGGCCTCAATGCGCTCCCAAATATACCTTTGCAGATTCCATGAAAACAGTGTTAGCTAACTTCCCTATGAAAAGAAAGGTGTAACTATCTGACATGAATTTTCACTTCACAGAGAACTTTCTCACAAAGATTCTTTCTAATTTTTTCCTTACTATATTTCCTTTTTCCCCATAGGCTTCCATGTGATCCAAAATAACCCTTCTTAATTTCATCAGAAACAGAGCTATGAAACTGATCTATGAATGGAATCGTGTAACTCTGTGAGATGAATTCACAAATCACAAAGCAGTTTCTCAGAAAGTTTTTCTTTTTTTGTCTGAGATTATTTCCATTGTCACATCCCACTGCAGATTAAAAGAAAACAGTGTTAACAATCTTCTCAATGCAAAGAACAGTGTAACATTGTGAGATGAATTCACACATGACAAAGTAGTTTCTCAGAAAGCTTCTTTCTAGTTTTTATCTGAATTTCTCTGTCTTCAACATGGGCTTCAATGGGCTCCTAAATATCCCTTTGCAGATTCCACAAAAACAGTGTTAGCAAACTACTCCATGAAAAGAAGTTTGAAATTCTGTGAAATGCATTCACACATCACAAAAAATGTTCTCAGAAATCTTCTCTCTAGTTTTTTCTGAAGAGATTTCCTTTGTCACTTAGGCCTTAATAAGATCCAAAGTATCCCTTCTCAGATTCCCCACAAAGAGTGTTAGCAAACTGCTCCATGAAAAGAAATGTGTAACACTGTGAGTGGAACTTACACCTCACAAATAACTTTCTCAGAATGCTTCTTTCTACTTTTAATCTGATGATATTTCCTTTGTCACCATAGGCTTCAATGTGATCCAAAAATATCCTTTTTCAGATTACCCAAAAACAGAGCTATCAAAATGTTCTGTGAAAGAATTGTGTAACTCTGTGTAATGAATTCATAAATAAAAAAGCAGTTTCTCAGAATGTTTCTCTAGTTTTTGTCTGAGGATATTTACGTTTTCATTTGTAGGCTTCAATTCACTCCAAAGTATTCCGTCGCAAATTCCAAGAAAACTGCATTAGCAAACTGCTCAATGAAAAGAACAGGGCAACTCTGTGACTTGAATTCACAGATCACAAAGCAGCTTCTCAGAAAGCTTCTTTTTGTTTTTTTCTATGGGGATATTTCCTTTATCACCATAGGCTTCAATGCTCTCCAAAATATCCTATTGCAGACTCCACTGGCACTGTGCGAAGAATTCACCCATCACAAAGCAGTTTCTCAGAAAATTTCCTTCTGGTAGTTTTCAGAAGATATTTCCTTTTTCACTGTAGGCCTCAATATTCTCACAATAACCCTTTTCAGATTCCATGAAAACTGAGTTAGCAAACTGCTAAATGAAAAGAAAGGTGTAACACTGTGAGATGAATTCACACATCACAAAGAAATTTTTGAGAAAATTCTTTCTAGTTTTTATCTGAGGATATTTCCGTTGTCAACATAGGCTTCAATGCATTCCAAAATACCCCTTCTTAGATTCCCTGAAAGCAGTGCTATCAAAGTGATCCATTGAAAGCATCATGCAACTCTGTGACTTGAATGCACAAACTGCAAAGGAGTTTCTCAGAAGGTTACTTTCAAGTTTTTGTCTGGGGATATTTAATTTCTAAGTGTAGGCTTCAATGCACTTCAAAATATGCCATTGCACCTTCTAGGAGAACAGTGTTATCAAACTGCTCAATGAAAAGAACAGTGTAACACTATGAGATGAATTCGCACATCACTAAGCAGTTTCTCAGAAAGCTTCTTTCTCATTTTTCTATGAGGATATTTCATTTTTCACTATATGCATCAATGCACTCGCAAATATCCCTTTGCGGATTTCACGAAAACTGTGTTAGCAAACTGCTCCATGAAAAGAAAGGTGTTTCTCCGTGAGATGAATTCACACATCACAAAGAACTTTCTCAGAAAGCTTCTTTCTAGTTTTTATCTGAGGATAGTTCCTTAGTCACCATAGGCTTCAATGCGATCCAAAATATCCCTTATCAGATTCCCCAAAAACAGTGCTACCAAACTGATCCATGAAAAGAATCATGTAACCCTGTGAGATGAATTAACATCACACAAAGCAATTTCTCAGAACCTTCTCTCTAGTTTTTGTGTGAGGATATTTAATTTTTCACAATAAGCTCAATATGCTGTGAAATATGCCATTGTAGATTTCAAGTAAACTGTGTTAGCAAACTGCTGAATGAAAAGAACAGTGTAACTCTGTGTGTTGAATTCACATATCACAAAACAATTTCTCAGAAAGCTTCTTTCTATTTTTTCTATGAGGATATTTCAATTTTCACTATAGGCATCAATGCGCTCCCAAGTATCCCTCTGCTGATTCCACAAAAATTGTGTTACCAAACTGCTCCATGAAAAGAAGGTGTAACTCTGTGAGATGAATTCCCACATCATGGAGAACTTTCTCAGAAAGCTTCTTTCTAGTTTTTATCTGAGGATATTTCCATTGTCAACGTAGGCTTCTATGTAATCCATGAAAAGATACATGTAACGCGGTGAGATGAATTAACAAATCACAAAGCAGTTTCTCAGAAAGCTCCTTTATGGTTTTCATCTGATGATAATTCCTTTGTCACCATAGACTTCAATTCACTCCCAAATATCCTATTGCAGATTCCACTAAAAAGTGTTATCAGACTGCTCAATGAAAAAAATGGCATAGCTCTGTGAGATGAATTCACACATCACAAAGCAGTTTCTCAGAAAGACTCTTGCTTACTTTTATTTGAGAATATTGCCTTTTTCAATTTTGGCCACAATGCTCTCCCAAATATCCCTTTACTGGTTCCACCAAAACAGTGTTATCAAACAGATCCCTGAAAAGAAATTTGTAATATGGTGAGATGAATTCCCACATCAAAACGAACTTTTTCAGAAACTTTCTTATAGTTTTTACCTGAGTGTTTTTCCTTAGTCACCAAAGGCTTCAATGTGACTGAAAATATTCCTTCTTAGTTTCCTCAAAAACAGTGCTATACAAACTGATACATGAAAACAATTGGGTAACTCTCTGAAATGAGTTAACACACCACAAAGTAGATTCTCAGAAAGCTTCTTCCTAGTTTTTATATAAAGATATTTTCTTTATCACCTTAAGCTTCAATGCACTCCAAAATATCCCATGGCAAATTCCAAGAAAACAATGTGAGTAGACTGCTAAATGAAAAGAATAGTGTATCTCTGTGAGATGAATTCACACGTCACAAAGCAGTTTCTCAGAAAGACTCTTACTAGTTTTTATCTGAACATGTTTCCTTTTTCAACATAGGCCTCAATTTGCTCCCAAATATCCCTTTGCGGACTCCAAAAAGCAGTGTTAGCAAACTGCTGCATGAATAGAAAGGTATAGCACTCTGAGATGAATTTCCACATCACAAGGAAGTTTCTCAGGGAGCTTCTTTATAGTTATTATTTCAGGATATTTCCGTTGTCACCACAGGCTTCAATGGATCAAAAATATCCCTTCTCAGATTCTCCAAAAACAGGGCTACCAAACTGATCCATGAAAAGTATCATGTAACTCTGTGAGCTCAACTAATGTATCACAAAGCGGTTTCTCAGAAAGCTTCCTACTAGCTTTTTTATGAGGATATTTACTTAGTCTCCATAAGTTTCAATGCACTCCACAATATCCCATTGCACATTCCAAGAAAGCAATGTTAGCAACTGCTCCATGAAAAGAAAGGTGTAACCCTGAGAGATAAATTCACATATAAAAAGCAGTTTCTTAGACAGCTTCTTTCAGGTTTTATATGTGGATATTTTCTTTGTCACCATAGTCTTCAATGTGATCCAAAATATCCCTTCTCAGATTTCCCCAAAAACAGTCATACAAAACTACTCCATGAAAAGAATCATGTAATGCTGTGAGATAAACTAACACATCTCAAAACCTTTTCTCAGAAAGCTTCTCTCTAGTTTTCACATGAGGATATTTTCTTTGTCACCAAAGGCCAAAATGTGGTCCAAATATCCTTCTCAGATTCCCCAAAAATAGTGTTAACAAACTGCTGCATGAAAAGGACGTGGTAACCCTGTGACATGAACTCAAACATCACAAAGCAGTTCCTTAAAATGTTCTTTCTAGTTTTTGTATGAGGATATTTCCTTTGTCACCATTAGCTCCAATGCACTCCGAAATATCCCATTGCATATTCCAAGAGAACAGTGTTAGCAAGGTGCTTAATTAAAAGAGCAGTGTAACTCTGTGTGATGAATTCACACATCACTAAGCAGTTTCTCAAAAAGTTTCTTTCTAGTTTTTATCTGGGTATATTTCTTTTTTCACTAGAGGCCTCATTGCACTCCCAAATATGTCTTTGGGGATTCCACAAAAACACTGTTAGCAAACTGCTCCATGAAAAGAAATGTTTAATTCTGTGAGATGAATTCACACATTATGAAGAACTTTCTCAAAAAGCTTCTTTCTAGTTTTTATCTGAGGATATTTCCTAAGTCACCACATTCTTCAATGTAATCCAAAATATCCCTCTCACTTTACCCAAAAACAGTAGTACAAAATTGATCCATGGAAAGAATCATGTAATTCAGTGATACGAATTAACAAATATCAAAGCAGTTTCTCAGAAAGCTTCTTACTAGTTTTTAATCGAAGATATTTCCTTTGTCACCATAAGATTCAATGTACTCTAAAATATCCCATTGCAGATTCCAAGAAAACAGTTTAAGCCGGCTGCTAAATGTAAAGAAGTGTAACTCTGTGAGAAGACTTCACACATCACAAAGCAGTTTCTCAGAATGCTTCCTTCTAGTTATTATCTGAGGATATTTCCTTTTTCACCACAAGCCTCAATGCACTCCCAAATATACCTTTGCACATTCCATGAAAACAGCGTTAGCAAACTGCTCCATGAAAAGAAAGGTGTAACTTTCTGAGATGAATTCACACATCACAGAGATCTTTCTCAGAAAGCTTCTTTCTTGTTTTTATATGAGGATATTTCCTTTGTCACCATAGACTTCAGTGCGATCAAAAATATCCCTTCTCAATTTCCACAGAAACAAAGATATAAAAGTGATCCATTAAAATAATCATGTAACTCTGTGAAATGAATTCACAAATTCCAAAGTAGTTTCTCAGATAGTTTATTTCCTTTTTTGTCTGAGGATACTTCCTTTTTCACCATAATATTCAATGTGCTCTGAAATATCCCATTGCAGATTACAAGAAAACAGTGTTAGCAAATCTCTCAATGAAAAGAACAGTGTAACACTGTGAGATGAATTCACACATCAGAAAACAGTTTCCAGAAAGCTTCTTTCTAGTTTATATCTGAGGATATTTACTTTGTTTCCTTAGGCCTCAATGCACTCCCAAATATGCCTTTGCAGATTCCACGAAAACAGGGTTAGAAAACAGCACCATGATAAGAAATGTGTAACTCAGTGAGAGGAATTCACACATCACAAATAACTTTCTCAGAAATCTTCTTTCTAGTTTCTATCTGAGGATATTTTCTTTGTCACCACAGACTTCAATGTGATCCTAAATATTCCTTCTCAAATTCCTCAAAAACAGAGCTAACAAACTCATCCATGAAAAGAATTGTTTAACTCTGTGAGATGAATTCACAAATCACAAAGCAGTTTCTCAGAATGATTCCTTCTAGTTTTGGTGTGAGAATATTTACTTTTTCACAATAAGCTTCGATGCACTCCGAAATATCCCATCACAGATTACAGGAAAACAGTTTTAGCAAGCTCCTCAATGAAAAGAACAGGGTAACTCTGTAAGTTGAATTCACACATCACAAAGCAGTTTCTCAGAAACTTTGTTTTTGGTTTTTCTATGTGGATATTTCCTGTGTCACCATAGGCTTCAATGCACTCTGAAATATCCTTTTGCACTCTACGAAAACAGTGTTATCAAACAGCTTAAAGAAAAGGACGGTGTATCTCTGTGAGATGAATTCACCCACAACAAAGCAGTTTCTCAGAAAGCTTTTCTGTAGTTGTTATCTGAGGATATTTTCCTTTTCATGACAGGCCTCAATGTGCCCCCAAATATCTCTTTGCAGATTCCATGAAAATAATATTATAAATCTGCTCCATGAAACACAAGGTAGAACTCTGTGAGATGATTTAGCACATTGCAAATAAGTTTTTCATAAAGCTTCTTTCTACTGTTTCTCTGAGGATATTTCCTTAGTCATCATATTCTTCAATGCAATCCAAAATATCCCTTCTCATTTTACTCAAAAACAGTGCTACCAAACAGATCCATGAAAGAATTCGTGTAAGTCAGCGAGATGAATTAACACATCACAATGTGGCTTCTCAAAAAGCTTCTTACTAATTTTTATATGAAGATATTTCCTTTGTTACCATAAGTTTCAATGCGCTCTGAAATATTGCATTGCATATTCCAAGAAAACAGTGTTAGCAGGCTGAAAAATGAAAAGAACAGTGTACCTCTGTGACATGAATTCACAAATCACAAAGCAGTTTCTCAGAAAGCTATCTTCAAGTTACTATCTGAGGATATTTCCTTTTTCACCATAGGCCTCAATGCACTCCGAAATACACCTTTGCACACTCCACGAAAACAGTGGTAGCAAACTGTTCCATTAAAAGAAAGGTGTAACTCTCTGAGATGAATTCACACATCACAAAGAACTTTCTCAGAAAGCTTCTTT
>NW_022323671.1:0-1364 GCF_002776525.5 Piliocolobus tephrosceles
TAGACTAAACTTACTTATTTATTTTTTTGAGACAGAGTCTCACTCTGTTGCCCAGGCTGGAGTGCAGTGGTGTAATCGCGGCTCACCGCAACCTCCACCTCCCAGATTCAAGCGATTCTCCTGTCTCAGCCTCCAGAGTAGCTAGGACTACAGGTGCACGCTACTGATACCTGGCTAGTTTTCGTATTTTTAGTAGAGACGGGGTTTCACGATGTTGGTTGGCCAGGTTGGTCTTGAACTCCTGACCTCATGATCCCATGATCTGCCCGCCTAGGCCTCTCAAAGTGCTAGGATTACAGGGATGAGCCACTGCGCCCAGCCTTGGACTAAGCTTTTCTAACTTTATTTTTTTTTTTCAGACTGAGTCTCGTGTCTCGCTCTGTTGCCCAGGCTGGAGTGCAGTGGCACAATCTCTGCTCACTGTAACCTCCACCTCCCAGGTTCAAGCGATTCTCCTGCCTCAGTCTCCCAAATAGCTGGGATTATAGAGGCGCACCGCCACACGCAGCTAATTTTTGAATTTTTAGTAGAGATGGAGTTTCACCATGTTGGCCAAGCTGGTCTCAAACTCCTGACCTCAGATGATCCATCTGCCTCGGCCTCCCAAAGTGCTGGGTTTACAGGTGTGAGCCACCGTGCCCGGCCTAAGCTATTTATTTTTATTTTTATTTATTTATTTTTTTGAGATAGAGTCTCACTGTCCCGCAGGCTGGAGTACAATGACGCTATCTTGTCTCACTGCAACCTCCACCTCCCAGGTTCAAGCAATCCTCCTGCCTCAGCCTCCTGAGTAGCTGGGACTACAGGTGTGTGCCACCACACCCAACTAATTTTTTGTATTTTTAATAGAGACAGGGTTTCACCGTGTTAGCCAAGGATGGTCTCGATCTCCTGACCTTGTAATCCACCTGCCTTGGACTCCCAAAATGCTGGGATTACAGGCATGAGCCACCGTGCCTGGCCTAAGCTATTTATCTTTTTCTTTTTTTTTTTTTTGAGACAGAGTCTCTCTCTGTCGCCCAGGCTGGAGTGCAGTGGCGCAATCTCAGCTCACTGCAAGCTCCGCCTCCTGGGTTCACACCATTCTCCTGCCTCAGCCTCCTGAGTAGCTGGGACTATAGGCACCCGCCACCGCGCCTGGCTAATTTTTTGTATTTTTAGTAGAGATGGGGTTTCACCGTGGTCTCAGTCTCCTGACCTTGTGATCCGACCGCCTCAGCCTCCCAAAGTGCTGGGATTACAGGCGTGAGCCACCGCGCCCAGCCAGCTATTTATCTTTATATAATTTATCTTCACAAAATCTCTGCCCAGGAGGCATAGACTAAACTTACTTATTTATTTTTTTGAGACAGAGTCTCACTCTG
>NW_022323672.1:0-1364 GCF_002776525.5 Piliocolobus tephrosceles
CAGAGTGAGACTCTGTCTCAAAAAAATAAATAAGTAAGTTTAGTCTATGCCTCCTGGGCAGAGATTTTGTGAAGATAAATTATATAAAGATAAATAGCTGGCTGGGCGCGGTGGCTCACGCCTGTAATCCCAGCACTTTGGGAGGCTGAGGCGGTCGGATCACAAGGTCAGGAGACTGAGACCACGGTGAAACCCCATCTCTACTAAAAATACAAAAAATTAGCCAGGCGCGGTGGCGGGTGCCTATAGTCCCAGCTACTCAGGAGGCTGAGGCAGGAGAATGGTGTGAACCCAGGAGGCGGAGCTTGCAGTGAGCTGAGATTGCGCCACTGCACTCCAGCCTGGGCGACAGAGAGAGACTCTGTCTCAAAAAAAAAAAAAAGAAAAAGATAAATAGCTTAGGCCAGGCACGGTGGCTCATGCCTGTAATCCCAGCATTTTGGGAGTCCAAGGCAGGTGGATTACAAGGTCAGGAGATCGAGACCATCCTTGGCTAACACGGTGAAACCCTGTCTCTATTAAAAATACAAAAAATTAGTTGGGTGTGGTGGCACACACCTGTAGTCCCAGCTACTCAGGAGGCTGAGGCAGGAGGATTGCTTGAACCTGGGAGGTGGAGGTTGCAGTGAGACAAGATAGCGTCATTGTACTCCAGCCTGCGGGACAGTGAGACTCTATCTCAAAAAAATAAATAAATAAAAATAAAAATAAATAGCTTAGGCCGGGCACGGTGGCTCACACCTGTAAACCCAGCACTTTGGGAGGCCGAGGCAGATGGATCATCTGAGGTCAGGAGTTTGAGACCAGCTTGGCCAACATGGTGAAACTCCATCTCTACTAAAAATTCAAAAATTAGCTGCGTGTGGCGGTGCGCCTCTATAATCCCAGCTATTTGGGAGACTGAGGCAGGAGAATCGCTTGAACCTGGGAGGTGGAGGTTACAGTGAGCAGAGATTGTGCCACTGCACTCCAGCCTGGGCAACAGAGCGAGACACGAGACTCAGTCTGAAAAAAAAAAATAAAGTTAGAAAAGCTTAGTCCAAGGCTGGGCGCAGTGGCTCATCCCTGTAATCCTAGCACTTTGAGAGGCCTAGGCGGGCAGATCATGGGATCATGAGGTCAGGAGTTCAAGACCAACCTGGCCAACCAACATCGTGAAACCCCGTCTCTACTAAAAATACGAAAACTAGCCAGGTATCAGTAGCGTGCACCTGTAGTCCTAGCTACTCTGGAGGCTGAGACAGGAGAATCGCTTGAATCTGGGAGGTGGAGGTTGCGGTGAGCCGCGATTACACCACTGCACTCCAGCCTGGGCAACAGAGTGAGACTCTGTCTCAAAAAAATAAATAAGTAAGTTTAGTCTA
>NW_022323673.1:0-1309 GCF_002776525.5 Piliocolobus tephrosceles
CCTTGGGCAGGTCACTTAAATCTCTCTGAGCCTCAGTTCCCTCATCTCGGCTCACTGCAACCTCCGCCCAACGGGTTCAAGCGATTCTCCCGCCTCAGCCTCCCGAGTAGCTGGGATCACAGGCATGTGCCACCACGCCTGGCTAATTTTTGTATTTGTAGTAGAGACGGGATTTCACCATGTTGGCCAGGCTGGTCTTGAACTCCTGACCTCAAGTGATCCACCCGCTTTGGCCTCCCCAAGTGCTGGGATTACAGGCGTGAGCCACTGCACCCTGCCTGTTTTGTTACTCCCTACCAAGTCCCCTTCAGGGTGGCTACTGTCAACCCTGCAGTCAGTGCCTGGGCACAAAACGAATAGGTCAAATTCCAAAAAACAGGATGCGGGGGCACAGGGTAAAGAGGGGCAGAAGTTTAAGGGGATAAGGGTTGTTTATTCTTTTATCCTAAGGGCAACTCTGTAGCTGCCCTTGAGAATCTGAAAAGCCGTAAAGGAAGGTCCCTTATTTATGGAGGTGTCAGCCAAGCCTGTGCAGGATAAACTGTGTCTGCCCTGGGCTATGACTGGACACAAGGGAGCGACTAAATGTCTTTTCTAGGTCACTTCTAGGTCACTACTAGCTCTCAGTTTATGAAACCTTGCCCACCTGTGGGCTGTGTCACCCGGAACCAAGCACTCTGCTTTGGTGGCTCAACTTGACGGCAAGAACTTAGCCCCAATTTCCTTTCCTCACTCTGTAATAATGCTGACAAATCTTATTCTCGGCTAGATTAAAATTTTCAGCCTCCGTATTCAACGCTTGCTGTTTTCTGACACATGCATATGAGGATCAGGGCCAATATGTGGATGGAATCAATTATAATTTGATTAAGACACTGCAGAAAGAAAGGAAGTAATAACAATAATCATTTCATTTATAAGCCTTCCTTCCCCACCTAGGCTCTTGGTGTGCAGAAAAGGCAATTAAAATGGGGTTCAATTAAAAACACCATAAAACAGAAATCAAATAAAATATTAAAAAGCCAAAGTGCCGCTATTAAATAAGTGTTTGTGAGAGGAGGTCCTCAGACAATAACCGAGTCTGGAGAGACCAGGCAGTGTTTAGCGTAGCAGGGAGGGGGTGCGCCTGGGGTGCATCTTCAGTGAATGTTACTTGATTATTTTAGCACCAAACCTTTGTTTTGGTGAAGAGTCAAAAATAAGGCCCTCTTTGGCCACTCTACAAGTATGCGAGTCATGTTCCTTTTACCTTTTGAATTCTTCCGTGCCCTGTAACCCTGGTTCCTTCGCTTTAGAAAGGCACATTCCC
>NW_022323674.1:0-1309 GCF_002776525.5 Piliocolobus tephrosceles
GGGAATGTGCCTTTCTAAAGCGAAGGAACCAGGGTTACAGGGCACGGAAGAATTCAAAAGGTAAAAGGAACATGACTCGCATACTTGTAGAGTGGCCAAAGAGGGCCTTATTTTTGACTCTTCACCAAAACAAAGGTTTGGTGCTAAAATAATCAAGTAACATTCACTGAAGATGCACCCCAGGCGCACCCCCTCCCTGCTACGCTAAACACTGCCTGGTCTCTCCAGACTCGGTTATTGTCTGAGGACCTCCTCTCACAAACACTTATTTAATAGCGGCACTTTGGCTTTTTAATATTTTATTTGATTTCTGTTTTATGGTGTTTTTAATTGAACCCCATTTTAATTGCCTTTTCTGCACACCAAGAGCCTAGGTGGGGAAGGAAGGCTTATAAATGAAATGATTATTGTTATTACTTCCTTTCTTTCTGCAGTGTCTTAATCAAATTATAATTGATTCCATCCACATATTGGCCCTGATCCTCATATGCATGTGTCAGAAAACAGCAAGCGTTGAATACGGAGGCTGAAAATTTTAATCTAGCCGAGAATAAGATTTGTCAGCATTATTACAGAGTGAGGAAAGGAAATTGGGGCTAAGTTCTTGCCGTCAAGTTGAGCCACCAAAGCAGAGTGCTTGGTTCCGGGTGACACAGCCCACAGGTGGGCAAGGTTTCATAAACTGAGAGCTAGTAGTGACCTAGAAGTGACCTAGAAAAGACATTTAGTCGCTCCCTTGTGTCCAGTCATAGCCCAGGGCAGACACAGTTTATCCTGCACAGGCTTGGCTGACACCTCCATAAATAAGGGACCTTCCTTTACGGCTTTTCAGATTCTCAAGGGCAGCTACAGAGTTGCCCTTAGGATAAAAGAATAAACAACCCTTATCCCCTTAAACTTCTGCCCCTCTTTACCCTGTGCCCCCGCATCCTGTTTTTTGGAATTTGACCTATTCGTTTTGTGCCCAGGCACTGACTGCAGGGTTGACAGTAGCCACCCTGAAGGGGACTTGGTAGGGAGTAACAAAACAGGCAGGGTGCAGTGGCTCACGCCTGTAATCCCAGCACTTGGGGAGGCCAAAGCGGGTGGATCACTTGAGGTCAGGAGTTCAAGACCAGCCTGGCCAACATGGTGAAATCCCGTCTCTACTACAAATACAAAAATTAGCCAGGCGTGGTGGCACATGCCTGTGATCCCAGCTACTCGGGAGGCTGAGGCGGGAGAATCGCTTGAACCCGTTGGGCGGAGGTTGCAGTGAGCCGAGATGAGGGAACTGAGGCTCAGAGAGATTTAAGTGACCTGCCCAAGG
>NW_022323675.1:0-6661 GCF_002776525.5 Piliocolobus tephrosceles
AGTTCAAGGGAAGGTACTACGCCTGGATGTGCACGTAGGCCAGATTTACGCTTTTCTCCACCAAAACATCTCAGTGGAGTAAAGAGTAACAGAGCAGCACTGCTGCCAACATGTCTCGCCTCCTGCCACAGGGCAGCTTTATCCTATCTCAGAATTGAACAAATGTACAATCAGGTTTTATACCGAGACATTCGGTTCCCAGGGGCAGGCAGGAGACAGAGGCCTTCCTCTATCTCAGCTGCAAGGGGCTTTTCTCTTTTACTAATCCTCCTCAGCACAGACCCTTCATGGGTGTCGGGCTGGGGGACGGTCAGGTCTTTCCCATCCCACGAGGCCATATTTCAGACTATGACATGGAGAGAAACCTTGGACAATAACCGGCTTTCCGGGGCAGAGGTCCCTGCAGCTTTCCGCAGTGCATTGTGCCCCTGGTTTATTGAGACTGGAGAATGGTGATGACTTTTCCCAAGCATACCGCCTGTAAACATTTTGTTAACAAGGCACATCCTGCACAGCCCTAGATCCCTTAAACCTTGATTCCGTACAACACATGTTTTTGTGAGTTCAAGGTTGGGGCAAAGATACAGTTTAACAGCATCTCAGGGCAAAGCAATTGGTCAGGGTACAGGTCAAAATGGAGTTTCTTATGTCTTCCCTTTCTTCATAGACACAGTCACAGTCTGATCTCTCTTTCTTTTCCCTACATATCCCCCTTTTCTTTTTGACAAAACTGCCATCGTCTTCATGGCCTGTTCTCACTGGTCACTGTCTCTCCAGAGCTGCCGGATACACCTGTCGACTAACAACAGACAGAACAGACATACACGGATTAATATGAAATTTACAATAGTGGAACTTCTGATGGTTTTAACCCAAGTGACGGGGTTAAGATCTGTGAGACCATCAGCATCATTCACAATTGCCTCAGTTTCTGGCACCAGATTTAAATAGGCTTTTGCTGCCTCAAAATTTGTGATTTTAATTTTGAAATATCTAAAGTCAGATTATCTTCTCTTCCTTGTACATGGTGTCTACCCATGTCCCAGTGATGCTTAGACTCATTATAGGCTCTGGGTGCAACACAAAAATCTGACGTATTCCAGTCACACAGTAACTGAGAAAGATATTCCAAGCTCATGAGCCTATCTCCCATCCAAATGACAGTTTGTCTAAGATCATTAATTTGGTTTGCCAATTTTTGATCTATTTGGGTCTGAGAATTCCACAATTTTGAGCAATTCTTTTGCCAATTATTTACATATTTACATAAATATGTAAATATGCAGTTTAAACAGAAGAGTGTAAAGCAATTCTAGCAGCCACTGCAGTCACTGTGACTGTAATAAGACCCATAATCACTGCAATCAAAGTAAAAATGAATCTTTTAGACCTAGTTAGAACTCCTTTTAATACTTTTGTTAAAATATGGACGGATGGGGCCGGTTGCAGTGGCTCACGCCTGTAATCCCAGCACTTGGGGAGGCCCAGGTGGGTGGATCAAGAGGTCAGGATATGGAGACCATCCTGGCTAACACGGTGAAACCCCGTCTAAACTAAAAATACAAAAAATTAGCCGGGCGTGGTGGCAGGCGCCTGTAGTCCCAGCTACTCGGGAGGCTGAGGCAGGAGAATGGCGGGAACCCGGGAGGCGGAGCTTGCAGTGAGCTGAGATCTGTCCACTGCACTCCAGCCCGGGCGACAGAGCGAGACTCCGTCTCAAAAAAAAAAAGTTGGATCAATGCAAGTAAACAGTCTACAATTTCCACAGGTTATAGTTTGGGAATCTGGTTTAATAACTATGTTTCTTACAACTAGCACATATATAAGAAGGTTTTACACAACTTTGGAAAGGAATCGTCAGATTGGAATTTAGGTTAATAGTATAATATGGCTTACGATTGCTTGTTCCTCTAGCTTGATTTCCAGAACAAATGTTAATGTGGTGCGAGGCCACTCTAAGCTTTTATAATTTGAGATGTTCAGGATCAGTAACAGGTCGAGAAGATGAAATTCCCTTTTCACCCCATTTCCATGGATAGGATGATTCTAACCTTCTATAAACCTGGTCCAGCCTTTTAGTTAAATTATAATCAGCCGGGCGCGGTGGCTCAAGCCTGCAATCCCAGCACTTAGGGAGGCTGAGATGGACGGATCACGAGGTCAGGAGATCAAGACCATCCTGGCGAACACGGTGAAACCCCGTCTCTACTAAAAAATACAAAAAACTAGCTGGGCGAGGTGGCGAGCACCTGTAATCCCAGCCACTCGGGAGGCTGAGGCAGGAGAATGGCGTAAACCCGAGAGGCGGAGCTTGCAGTGAGCTGAGATCCGGCCATTGCACTCCAGCCTGGGTGACAGAGCGAGACTCCGTCTCAAAAAATAAATAAATAAAATAAAATAAATTATAATCATAGGCTGGATTAGTGGGCCAGACGGATGGGGCCTGTGAACATGAGTGAGTCTGGCCCGTACAATCATAATATAATTGGCCTCGAGGGGCCCAGTGCATAATGGTTCCAAATTCATTGTTTTGTAATACCAATGCAGTATCAGCCACACATTCTTCCCAAACCAAGACTTCCGGGTCTTTTAATTCTTTGGGAATTTCCTTGGGGCAAGGCTTTCTCTTAGACCTAAAGTTTAATGATCTTTGGTAAGAAGAATCTTGTAAATTATTTATCTGTGGCCCGAGTGACATTCCGCTTACCATGTGGTAAGTAAATCTACTGATGGCACTGACAGTAGGTGCTTCTACTAACCAATTTTGGGTTGTAGGCATTAAGCATCCTGGTGCCTTCCCCATGCACATAGGAGGATAACCATACCCAGTGGAAATATTTATCGTCATTGCTATTTCTTCAGGCGGGGCAGGGCCACAGTCGTCTGTGGGGCCTGGTACCCATGCACTATTATTAACATATACTTCAGTAGGATTATCCATCCATGTGACTGCCCGAATTAAGGGCAGGAAAGGCACATAGGTCCAGGAAGTATAATTAGCTGCAGCTGCTCCTGCAGACATGGGGAGACTCACCCCCATTGACACAACCATCCAAGCAGCATATTCTCTGGAGTTCGTGTTACCCCTGTTTTCTTCAGGCTTTTTTCAGCTAACTGTGTCAGCTCCGCTTTCTTGGTGGATGGTAACTTCTTCTGTAAGTTGTAGGTACCCAAACTGGACGCTGATTTTCTCCTGGTGAAACACAAGCAAAGCCTCTCCCCCACGTTATCCCCTTCTCTAGTTCCCATGTTCTATTTTTGTTGTCTTTCCACCAAATTAGTTTTCCTTCACATCGGCTGTTCTTTTTACCAGTAAAATATTGTTCTGCAGAAGCAGTGGTCTGATTTTCATAAATGTTTAAAAAATTTAAAATATAGAGTGCTAGATTAAGTTGCATCTGGGGAGTGTTATACTCCTTGCTGTCTTTTTCTTTTTTTGTTTCACCAATTGAGCTTTGAGTGTTCTAGTAGTTCTTTCAATTGTGGCCTGTCCTTGGGAATTATAAGAGATTCCTGTTGTATGTGTAATTTTCCACTGACTTAAGGATGTTTTTAAAGGATTTACTACAGTATCCTGGCCCATTATCTGTTTTACTTTTTTCTGGAACTCCCATGACAGCAAAACAAGATAATAAATGTCTTTTAACATGAGCTGTACTTTCTCCTGTCTGGCAGGTTGCCCATATGAAATGTGAATAAGGATCAACTGTCACATGGACAAATGACAATTTTCCAAATGAAGGTACATGTGTGACATCCATTTGCCATAACTCATTAGGACATAGACCTCTGGGATTATCTCCTGCCTCCTGAGTGGGCAGGTGTAGGACTTGACAGTGGGTGCAATGTTGTACAATATTTTTTGCCTGTTTCCATGTGACATCAAATTTATTTTTTAATCCTGTTGCATTTACATGAGTCAGCATGAAGTTCTTGTGCTTCCAATGAATGCAGATGATACTAGCAAGTCAGCTTGTTCATTTACCTTAGTTAAAGGCCCTGGTAAATTAGTATGTGCTCGAATAAGAGTAACATAAAATGGGAAATTTCTTTTTCTTACAGTTTGTTGTAACAAATTAAACAGCTGGTTTAACTGATCATTCATACTATATTTGATTAGGGCTGTCTCAACATCCTTTGTAGCCTGTACTACATATGCAGAATCTGACACAACGTTAACAGGCTGATTAAAATCTTGTAACACTGAAATGACAGCAACCAACTCTGCTCTTTGAGCTGAGTGATATGAGTTTCAATGACTCATTTTTTGGCCTGGTGTAAACTGCTTTTCCCTTGCTGGAACCATCAGTAAACACCATCAGAGCATTTTCTAAAGGTTTATGTCTGGTACTTTTAGGTAAAATCCAAGTAGTCAATTTTAAAAACTGGAAGATTTTTGATTTGGGGCAATGATTATCAATAATTCCAACAAAATCAGCAAGACCAATCTGCCATGCACCAGAATTGATAAAGGCTTGTCTAATCTGTTCCTTGTTTAAAGGAACAATGATTTTATCTGGGTCACTTCCACACAGTTTTACTATTTGTAATCTTGCCTGACCAATAAATATAGCCATCTGATCCAAGTACAATGTAAAAGTCTTAATTGTACTGTGAGGAAGGAAGGACCACTCCACAAGATCTGTGTTTTGAACAATAATGCCTGTTGGAGAACGTGCAGTAGCAAAAATCAAAAGTTGGAGTGGGGCTAAGTGATCTAGTCTATTTACTTGTGCTGACCAAATTTTTTCTTCAACTAATTCAATTTCTTTAGTTGCCTCAGGAGTTAATGTTCTTTTACTATTAAACTTTGGATCCCCTCTCAAAATAGAGAACAAATTTGACATGGCATAAGTAGGGATGCCTAGAGGTGGCCAAATCCAATTTATATCTCCTAGCAATTTTTGAAAGTCATTTAATGTTTTTAATGTGTCTTTTCTTATTTTTATTTTTTGTGGTTTAATTTTCCTTTCCTCTACTTGCATTCTCAAATAATGAAAAGGAGTCAAGGTCTGAATCTTATCAGATGCTATTGTCAGTCCTGTGTTTGCAACCTCTGTCTGCAGAAATGTGTAACAGTCAATTAATTTGTCTCTCATTGCTGCAGCACACAAAATATCATCAACATGATGAACGATATAACAGTCTGAAAACTTGTCTCTAACTGGTTGAAGAGCTTGAGCTACAAAAGTCTGACAAATAGCTGGACTCTTAAGCATTCCCTGAGGCAGCACTTTCCACTGAAACCTGGTGGCTGGTTATTTATTATTTATGGCTGATATAGTAAAAGCAAATTTTTCAAAATCCTGTTTTGCCAGAGGAATGGTAAAAAAGCAATCCTGCAGATCAATTACAATTAGAGGCCAATATTTGAGGATCACGGCCGGAGAGGGCAACCTGGGCTAGAGAAATGCCATGGATTGAATTACAGCATTAACAGCTCTTAAGTCAGTTAGCCTGCGCCATCTGCCGGATTTTTTCTGAATTACAAACCCTGGAGAATTCTAAAGAGAGAAAGTGGGTGAAACATGTCCTTTTTTAAATAGTTTTTTAACTATTTTATGTAGTGCCCCCAAATTTTCCTTAAGGAGCGGCCACTGTTTGACCCAGAGAGAATGCTGCGGGGTGAGTCTGAATTGCTCCTTCACCATAGTGAACTGTAACTTGGGCAATAATGGGCACGGCCAGCCGAGTTGCAGAGAGCCTAGCTTCAGGCTCCCTCCCCCAGCACTCACTCGGCTGAGGAGGAGGTGGCCATCATGGTTTTAACCCCAATGGCCCCAATGGTTCTGCATCTTTTCCTTCTAATTTTAATGTTTCAGGATATAGTACCTCTTGTAATTGATGGTAGTCAACATTTTGCTTTGACCGAGCCATTAGAGACTCTGCTACATATTTACAACGTGAACTTTCCGTTCCTTTCCAGGATTCTATCTCTGCTTCTTCTTCCCAATCTATTACACAGCTTTCAGGGGCATCAGAAATTGAAATGCTGTCTTCTTCTATTTGAAACGGTTCTAAAGTTGCTTTAATAACGGCCCAATCAGTCCATACTGTAAGTGGGATGATTTTACCTTCCCTACTTTCTTGTATTAATTCTTTGCCAATTTTTCCCAATCTTTTAGATCTAAAGTTCCCTGTTCTGGAAACCATGGGCAGAATTGTTCTATTGTTTGAAAGAGCATAATTAGATTTTCTGTGGAAGCTTTAACTCCCCCTCTTTTTAAAAGAATTTTAATGAAGCTGAGATAGGAGGCATATTTACTTTCAGTTTGTCCCATTGTTACCCTGGGTTGCTCCGGGCGTACAAGCTTACTGCAAGGCCGACTGTGGATGTACTCGGGAATCTCTCATCAACTGTCCTCAGTGCTCACGTTCTTAGCGTAACTTCACCCTAGAGGAAGGCCCCACATTGGGTGCCAGATGAAAGGGTGCCCTGCTCCTCCATACCTGTGGGTATTTCCTGTCAGGCAAGACCAGAGACTGAGAAAAGAAATAAGACAAAGAGACAAAGTATAGAGAAAGAACAGTGGGCCCAGGGGACCGGCGCTCAGCATATGGAGGACCTGCACCGGCACCGGCCTCTGAATTCCCTCAGTATTTGTTAATTACTATTTTCACTATCTCAGCAAGAGGAATGCAGCAGGCGAGCAGGGTGACA
>NW_022323676.1:0-1401 GCF_002776525.5 Piliocolobus tephrosceles
TGACTCGAAGTTGCTGCGCAGTTTCAGACCTTTGCCTCGCACCGTGCACTCATTTTCTTGTTCCCTGATAACTGCCTCGGTCGCCCCCAGCTTTACATGCGAGCCTCCTCCTTCATGGACACAGGCTCTGTGGTGGGGCCCAGGCTGCGACTCCAGCTTGCACAGTTCCGTGCCTCTCACCATGGTTTATCACATCACTCCTGGCATCTCCCGTTTACGGGAAGAGTGTCCCTTTCCTGCAGGCCCTGTGTGGTGTGGAAACCACCCCTACCTACCTTTCTCCTGTGTGAACTGTACCGTGAAGCTATTTGTTCTAGTCAACCGTCAGAATTTAAGGAACGGTGATTCATGTAACTTATCACACGCTTCTCAGCAGTTCTTCATGAATTTCATTCTGTTGTGAAATTATTGCCGTTTTCATGGCTATGCTGGTCTCACATTGTAGCCCTTGGTAACTGTCTTGAAATGAATTGCCTTCCCCATTGTGTGTTAAGGTTTTTGCCTGGGAGCTGTTGAGCCCTCACCTCTGCTTAGGGCGGTGGCTTTGCTTTCCTGACAAGAGGAAGAATCTTATTTAGAGCACTTCTAATGTGGTCTTTGCTTCCAGACAGAATTACTTTTTTCACAAAGAGACAGCTACTCAAGTCGTAAATTATGCTCAGGATGGTCACACGGGTCAGCTGACAGAGTGGAGTCCAGTACAGACCCAAAGACGCCAAAGCAGTTCAGTGGAATTTGAGTCTTTCCAACAAATGGTGCTGGAATTATGGGACAGCCATATGCAAAAGAGTGAAAACAAGGAGAAATTCCAGTATGAAAATTAAGGTGGACCATGGCCCTGAATGTAAAATACCAGATTACAAAACCTGTAGAAGAAACAGAAATTGTTGAGACCTAGGGTGAGCGCTCTTAGCCATGATACCATGATCCATAATCAAGGAAGTAAAATAAGTAGGTAAGACTCATCACAATTAAACTTTTAATATAAGGGACACCCCTAGGGGATTGAAGAGACACATTTTCTATAGATGGGCAGAAGATGTCTATGACCCATGCAGCCGGCAAAGGACTCGTATCCAGAATGCACACGACTCCCACGGCTCATGACGGAAAACAAACCACCTGACTTAAAAGCAGGCAGAGACCTGAACAGATGCTTTGCTGAGAAGGATGGGAGGATGGTCCGAAAGCATCATCTGAAATGTGACCTTCAATGTGACTGGTTGCACTGAGATGTGCACCGAAGCCACAGTGAATTTGTTCACACCCCTGCTGGAGCACCTGACCTAAGGTCTTCCGACAGCCCAAGGTGCTGGTGGGGACAGGCAGTCTCGGGACTCTGGTGCAATGCTGGGGTTCAGCACAGTGCAAACAGCTTGGCGGTTTCTTACAAAACTGAAC
>NW_022323677.1:0-6661 GCF_002776525.5 Piliocolobus tephrosceles
TGTCACCCTGCTCGCCTGCTGCATTCCTCTTGCTGAGATAGTGAAAATAGTAATTAACAAATACTGAGGGAATTCAGAGGCCGGTGCCGGTGCAGGTCCTCCATATGCTGAGCGCCGGTCCCCTGGGCCCACTGTTCTTTCTCTATACTTTGTCTCTTTGTCTTATTTCTTTTCTCAGTCTCTGGTCTTGCCTGACAGGAAATACCCACAGGTATGGAGGAGCAGGGCACCCTTTCATCTGGCACCCAATGTGGGGCCTTCCTCTAGGGTGAAGTTACGCTAAGAACGTGAGCACTGAGGACAGTTGATGAGAGATTCCCGAGTACATCCACAGTCGGCCTTGCAGTAAGCTTGTACGCCCGGAGCAACCCAGGGTAACAATGGGACAAACTGAAAGTAAATATGCCTCCTATCTCAGCTTCATTAAAATTCTTTTAAAAAGAGGGGGAGTTAAAGCTTCCACAGAAAATCTAATTATGCTCTTTCAAACAATAGAACAATTCTGCCCATGGTTTCCAGAACAGGGAACTTTAGATCTAAAAGATTGGGAAAAATTGGCAAAGAATTAATACAAGAAAGTAGGGAAGGTAAAATCATCCCACTTACAGTATGGACTGATTGGGCCGTTATTAAAGCAACTTTAGAACCGTTTCAAATAGAAGAAGACAGCATTTCAATTTCTGATGCCCCTGAAAGCTGTGTAATAGATTGGGAAGAAGAAGCAGAGATAGAATCCTGGAAAGGAACGGAAAGTTCACGTTGTAAATATGTAGCAGAGTCTCTAATGGCTCGGTCAAAGCAAAATGTTGACTACCATCAATTACAAGAGGTACTATATCCTGAAACATTAAAATTAGAAGGAAAAGATGCAGAACCATTGGGGCCATTGGGGTTAAAACCATGATGGCCACCTCCTCCTCAGCCGAGTGAGTGCTGGGGGAGGGAGCCTGAAGCTAGGCTCTCTGCAACTCGGCTGGCCGTGCCCATTATTGCCCAAGTTACAGTTCACTATGGTGAAGGAGCAATTCAGACTCACCCCGCAGCATTCTCTCTGGGTCAAACAGTGGCCGCTCCTTAAGGAAAATTTGGGGGCACTACATAAAATAGTTAAAAAACTATTTAAAAAAGGACATGTTTCACCCACTTTCTCTCTTTAGAATTCTCCAGGGTTTGTAATTCAGAAAAAATCCGGCAGATGGCGCAGGCTAACTGACTTAAGAGCTGTTAATGCTGTAATTCAATCCATGGCATTTCTCTAGCCCAGGTTGCCCTCTCCGGCCGTGATCCTCAAATATTGGCCTCTAATTGTAATTGATCTGCAGGATTGCTTTTTTACCATTCCTCTGGCAAAACAGGATTTTGAAAAATTTGCTTTTACTATATCAGCCATAAATAATAAATAACCAGCCACCAGGTTTCAGTGGAAAGTGCTGCCTCAGGGAATGCTTAAGAGTCCAGCTATTTGTCAGACTTTTGTAGCTCAAGCTCTTCAACCAGTTAGAGACAAGTTTTCAGACTGTTATATCGTTCATCATGTTGATGATATTTTGTGTGCTGCAGCAATGAGAGACAAATTAATTGACTGTTACACATTTCTGCAGACAGAGGTTGCAAACACAGGACTGACAATAGCATCTGATAAGATTCAGACCTTGACTCCTTTTCATTATTTGAGAATGCAAGTAGAGGAAAGGAAAATTAAACCACAAAAAATAAAAATAAGAAAAGACACATTAAAAACATTAAATGACTTTCAAAAATTGCTAGGAGATATAAATTGGATTTGGCCACCTCTAGGCATCCCTACTTATGCCATGTCAAATTTGTTCTCTATTTTGAGAGGGGATCCAAAGTTTAATAGTAAAAGAACATTAACTCCTGAGGCAACTAAAGAAATTGAATTAGTTGAAGAAAAAATTTGGTCAGCACAAGTAAATAGACTAGATCACTTAGCCCCACTCCAACTTTTGATTTTTGCTACTGCACGTTCTCCAACAGGCATTATTGTTCAAAACACAGATCTTGTGGAGTGGTCCTTCCTTCCTCACAGTACAATTAAGACTTTTACATTGTACTTGGATCAGATGGCTATATTTATTGGTCAGGCAAGATTACAAATAGTAAAACTGTGTGGAAGTGACCCAGATAAAATCATTGTTCCTTTAAACAAGGAACAGATTAGACAAGCCTTTATCAATTCTGGTGCATGGCAGATTGGTCTTGCTGATTTTGTTGGAATTATTGATAATCATTGCCCCAAATCAAAAATCTTCCAGTTTTTAAAATTGACTACTTGGATTTTACCTAAAAGTACCAGACATAAACCTTTAGAAAATGCTCTGATGGTGTTTACTGATGGTTCCAGCAAGGGAAAAGCAGTTTACACCAGGCCAAAAAATGAGTCATTGAAACTCATATCACTCAGCTCAAAGAGCAGAGTTGGTTGCTGTCATTTCAGTGTTACAAGATTTTAATCAGCCTGTTAACGTTGTGTCAGATTCTGCATATGTAGTACAGGCTACAAAGGATGTTGAGACAGCCCTAATCAAATATAGTATGAATGATCAGTTAAACCAGCTGTTTAATTTGTTACAACAAACTGTAAGAAAAAGAAATTTCCCATTTTATGTTACTCTTATTCGAGCACATACTAATTTACCAGGGCCTTTAACTAAGGTAAATGAACAAGCTGACTTGCTAGTATCATCTGCATTCATTGGAAGCACAAGAACTTCATGCTGACTCATGTAAATGCAACAGGATTAAAAAATAAATTTGATGTCACATGGAAACAGGCAAAAAATATTGTACAACATTGCACCCACTGTCAAGTCCTACACCTGCCCACTCAGGAGGCAGGAGATAATCCCAGAGGTCTATGTCCTAATGAGTTATGGCAAATGGATGTCACACATGTACCTTCATTTGGAAAATTGTCATTTGTCCATGTGACAGTTGATCCTTATTCACATTTCATATGGGCAACCTGCCAGACAGGAGAAAGTACAGCTCATGTTAAAAGACATTTATTATCTTGTTTTGCTGTCATGGGAGTTCCAGAAAAAAGTAAAACAGATAATGGGCCAGGATACTGTAGTAAATCCTTTAAAAACATCCTTAAGTCAGTGGAAAATTACACATACAACAGGAATCTCTTATAATTCCCAAGGACAGGCCACAATTGAAAGAACTACTAGAACACTCAAAGCTCAATTGGTGAAACAAAAAAAGAAAAAGACAGCAAGGAGTATAACACTCCCCAGATGCAACTTAATCTAGCACTCTATATTTTAAATTTTTTAAACATTTATGAAAATCAGACCACTGCTTCTGCAGAACAATATTTTACTGGTAAAAAGAACAGCCGATGTGAAGGAAAACTAATTTGGTGGAAAGACAACAAAAATAGAACATGGGAACTAGAGAAGGGGATAACGTGGGGGAGAGGCTTTGCTTGTGTTTCACCAGGAGAAAATCAGCGTCCAGTTTGGGTACCTACAACTTACAGAAGAAGTTACCATCCACCAAGAAAGCGGAGCTGACACAGTTAGCTGAAAAAAGCCTGAAGAAAACAGGGGTAACACGAACTCCAGAGAATATGCTGCTTGGATGGTTGTGTCAATGGGGGTGAGTCTCCCCATGTCTGCAGGAGCAGCTGCAGCTAATTATACTTCCTGGACCTATGTGCCTTTCCTGCCCTTAATTCGGGCAGTCACATGGATGGATAATCCTACTGAAGTATATGTTAATAATAGTGCATGGGTACCAGGCCCCACAGACGACTGTGGCCCTGCCCCGCCTGAAGAAATAGCAATGACGATAAATATTTCCACTGGGTATGGTTATCCTCCTATGTGCATGGGGAAGGCACCAGGATGCTTAATGCCTACAACCCAAAATTGGTTAGTAGAAGCACCTACTGTCAGTGCCATCAGTAGATTTACTTACCACATGGTAAGCGGAATGTCACTCGGGCCACAGATAAATAATTTACAAGATTCTTCTTACCAAAGATCATTAAACTTTAGGTCTAAGAGAAAGCCTTGCCCCAAGGAAATTCCCAAAGAATTAAAAGACCCGGAAGTCTTGGTTTGGGAAGAATGTGTGGCTGATACTGCATTGGTATTACAAAACAATGAATTTGGAACCATTATGCACTGGGCCCCTCGAGGCCAATTATATTATGATTGTACGGGCCAGACTCACTCATGTTCACAGGCCCCATCCGTCTGGCCCACTAATCCAGCCTATGATTATAATTTATTTTATTTTATTTATTTATTTTTTGAGACGGAGTCTCGCTCTGTCACCCAGGCTGGAGTGCAATGGCCGGATCTCAGCTCACTGCAAGCTCCGCCTCTCGGGTTTACGCCATTCTCCTGCCTCAGCCTCCCGAGTGGCTGGGATTACAGGTGCTCGCCACCTCGCCCAGCTAGTTTTTTGTATTTTTTAGTAGAGACGGGGTTTCACCGTGTTCGCCAGGATGGTCTTGATCTCCTGACCTCGTGATCCGTCCATCTCAGCCTCCCTAAGTGCTGGGATTGCAGGCTTGAGCCACCGCGCCCGGCTGATTATAATTTAACTAAAAGGCTGGACCAGGTTTATAGAAGGTTAGAATCATCCTATCCATGGAAATGGGGTGAAAAGGGAATTTCATCTTCTCGACCTGTTACTGATCCTGAACATCTCAAATTATAAAAGCTTAGAGTGGCCTCGCACCACATTAACATTTGTTCTGGAAATCAAGCTAGAGGAACAAGCAATCGTAAGCCATATTATACTATTAACCTAAATTCCAATCTGACGATTCCTTTCCAAAGTTGTGTAAAACCTTCTTATATATGTGCTAGTTGTAAGAAACATAGTTATTAAACCAGATTCCCAAACTATAACCTGTGGAAATTGTAGACTGTTTACTTGCATTGATCCAACTTTTTTTTTTTGAGACGGAGTCTCGCTCTGTCGCCCGGGCTGGAGTGCAGTGGACAGATCTCAGCTCACTGCAAGCTCCGCCTCCCGGGTTCCCGCCATTCTCCTGCCTCAGCCTCCCGAGTAGCTGGGACTACAGGCGCCTGCCACCACGCCCGGCTAATTTTTTGTATTTTTAGTTTAGACGGGGTTTCACCGTGTTAGCCAGGATGGTCTCCATATCCTGACCTCTTGATCCACCCACCTGGGCCTCCCCAAGTGCTGGGATTACAGGCGTGAGCCACTGCAACCGGCCCCATCCGTCCATATTTTAACAAAAGTATTAAAAGGAGTTCTAACTAGGTCTAAAAGATTCATTTTTACTTTGATTGCAGTGATTATGGGTCTTATTACAGTCACAGTGACTGCAGTGGCTGCTAGAATTGCTTTACACTCTTCTGTTTAAACTGCATATTTACATATTTATGTAAATATGTAAATAATTGGCAAAAGAATTGCTCAAAATTGTGGAATTCTCAGACCCAAATAGATCAAAAATTGGCAAACCAAATTAATGATCTTAGACAAACTGTCATTTGGATGGGAGATAGGCTCATGAGCTTGGAATATCTTTCTCAGTTACTGTGTGACTGGAATACGTCAGATTTTTGTGTTGCACCCAGAGCCTATAATGAGTCTAAGCATCACTGGGACATGGGTAGACACCATGTACAAGGAAGAGAAGATAATCTGACTTTAGATATTTCAAAATTAAAATCACAAATTTTGAGGCAGCAAAAGCCTATTTAAATCTGGTGCCAGAAACTGAGGCAATTGTGAATGATGCTGATGGTCTCACAGATCTTAACCCCGTCACTTGGGTTAAAACCATCAGAAGTTCCACTATTGTAAATTTCATATTAATCCGTGTATGTCTGTTCTGTCTGTTGTTAGTCGACAGGTGTATCCGGCAGCTCTGGAGAGACAGTGACCAGTGAGAACAGGCCATGAAGACGATGGCAGTTTTGTCAAAAAGAAAAGGGGGATATGTAGGGAAAAGAAAGAGAGATCAGACTGTGACTGTGTCTATGAAGAAAGGGAAGACATAAGAAACTCCATTTTGACCTGTACCCTGACCAATTGCTTTGCCCTGAGATGCTGTTAAACTGTATCTTTGCCCCAACCTTGAACTCACAAAAACATGTGTTGTACGGAATCAAGGTTTAAGGGATCTAGGGCTGTGCAGGATGTGCCTTGTTAACAAAATGTTTACAGGCGGTATGCTTGGGAAAAGTCATCACCATTCTCCAGTCTCAATAAACCAGGGGCACAATGCACTGCGGAAAGCTGCAGGGACCTCTGCCCCGGAAAGCCGGTTATTGTCCAAGGTTTCTCTCCATGTCATAGTCTGAAATATGGCCTCGTGGGATGGGAAAGACCTGACCGTCCCCCAGCCCGACACCCATGAAGGGTCTGTGCTGAGGAGGATTAGTAAAAGAGAAAAGCCCCTTGCAGCTGAGATAGAGGAAGGCCTCTGTCTCCTGCCTGCCCCTGGGAACCGAATGTCTCGGTATAAAACCTGATTGTACATTTGTTCAATTCTGAGATAGGATAAAGCTGCCCTGTGGCAGGAGGCGAGACATGTTGGCAGCAGTGCTGCTCTGTTACTCTTTACTCCACTGAGATGTTTTGGTGGAGAAAAGCGTAAATCTGGCCTACGTGCACATCCAGGCGTAGTACCTTCCCTTGAACT
>NW_022323678.1:0-1770 GCF_002776525.5 Piliocolobus tephrosceles
CTGAAAATGGTCTCCATGGTAAAGATGATGTTGCCAAAACTCAGGTTTTAGGATACATGACATAAACCACTGGTGCTGCAGGAGTCCAAGGGAGAGGGAAGAACAAGAGCTGGGATGGTTAGGAAAGGTGACAGAAAGAAAGGAAGATTGGCCTGGGCATCAAGGCTGGGCAGGCATAGTGAACAGCTTAGGGTGCAGCAGGAAGGAGAGTATGGGGTGTAGCCTAGGGCCAGGAATGAGCATGCACTGGATGGAGGATGATGAAGGATGGGTTGGCTGCTCAGAGGGCTTTTGACTCAAAAGGTTTGAGTCAAAAGAGCTTTGACATCACATCACTACTGCCTTCTTTATGGGGACCCCATCTCCAGAGGCTAAAGCACAAACCACAAAATCTGTAGTTCCCATCTTATCCAGCTCTGCTACTGACTTTTTCTATGATTCTAGATACTCCTGTCTGAGTCTCAGTGTCCTCAAAATAAAATTAGTGGATTGGGTGAAATAAGCACTATACTATAGTTCCCTTAAGGTTAAAAAAGTCTATTGTTCTTATTTGTATCCAAAGATTATGAAAAAAACTAGAATTTATAAAATATTTTTCAGGACCATGGCCAACTTGTCTCTCAGATCTAGATGGACTGGCAGATGCTTGTCATAGGACAAAGGTAGCAGATTGCTTTCATCCTCTTGAGACCCTAGAAAAGATAGAGAGGGCTGGCGTTCTCATCCTGAAGCCTTGGTGCCGCGCCCAGTCATTGTTAGTTCCTGTGAGTTGGTGGGCAGCAGAGGGACAGGAGGCTGACTCGCCAGCATTACTGATGCAGTTTTGTCATATTATTTTCCAGTTCAGAGGTACTACTTTGTCTGTTGGTTTTATTTTTTTAATCTCAAGTGAAATTGGAGAGAAATATTATCTTTTAAAATGATATAAATGGTGCGGATGTTTCTTCTCAAATCAACTGTTGTATTGGAAGTTCCCAAAATATCTATGATAGAAGAAGAAAGAGGAACTAGTCAAAATAGTAAGTGCTGCTATAATGGTTTGCTGAATCAGTTCCATAGGCTGACGAAACACAAAGTTCAGGCTATTGGCTTTCCTTCTTATCCTAGTGTTAGAGTGATTTCTCCAGTGGTTCCTGGTGTCAATATCATAAACCTTGAATGGATCAATCTCTCTCAAACACACACACACACACACACACAGACACACTCCTGTGCAGAGGGTTCTCAGTGACCATAAGTCACTCAGAGTGGAGCTGCTCCTTCCTCCAGCATCAACAATGATTCCAAATGTCATGCTTTATACAAATTCAGAACTCTCTGCCTGTCCCCTAACTTTTTTTTAAATCAGAGCATATGACTGTTGAAGTTGGTATCTGGCAAAATTAAAACATTTAATTTAGGGGATAGAACCTATAACCAAGGTGTTTGCAAAGTCAATTCAGGAAGATTCCTTGGGCTAACTTGATGTATGAAAGGCCCAAGGAGAAAAAGAATATTTTCAAACCCAGAAGGCAACTTCTGGTCAGCTATCAGGCTGGAGGCCCCTTTGGATCTTGTGGGATGCATTTTATGAATTCATTGAGACTGTCTATATCTTTGGTCGACTCTGTAAACATCTGATTGTGTTTGACACTTACTGACCACATGATGGATTCCAGACATTGCTCTGGGCACTTTCCATATGTTACTGTATTGGTTTCTCAGAACAACACTGTGAACTTACTGTTATGCTCATTTTACAGATGAGGAAGTTGAAGCCACTTCAACTTG
>NW_022323679.1:0-1770 GCF_002776525.5 Piliocolobus tephrosceles
CAAGTTGAAGTGGCTTCAACTTCCTCATCTGTAAAATGAGCATAACAGTAAGTTCACAGTGTTGTTCTGAGAAACCAATACAGTAACATATGGAAAGTGCCCAGAGCAATGTCTGGAATCCATCATGTGGTCAGTAAGTGTCAAACACAATCAGATGTTTACAGAGTCGACCAAAGATATAGACAGTCTCAATGAATTCATAAAATGCATCCCACAAGATCCAAAGGGGCCTCCAGCCTGATAGCTGACCAGAAGTTGCCTTCTGGGTTTGAAAATATTCTTTTTCTCCTTGGGCCTTTCATACATCAAGTTAGCCCAAGGAATCTTCCTGAATTGACTTTGCAAACACCTTGGTTATAGGTTCTATCCCCTAAATTAAATGTTTTAATTTTGCCAGATACCAACTTCAACAGTCATATGCTCTGATTTAAAAAAAAGTTAGGGGACAGGCAGAGAGTTCTGAATTTGTATAAAGCATGACATTTGGAATCATTGTTGATGCTGGAGGAAGGAGCAGCTCCACTCTGAGTGACTTATGGTCACTGAGAACCCTCTGCACAGGAGTGTGTCTGTGTGTGTGTGTGTGTGTGTGTTTGAGAGAGATTGATCCATTCAAGGTTTATGATATTGACACCAGGAACCACTGGAGAAATCACTCTAACACTAGGATAAGAAGGAAAGCCAATAGCCTGAACTTTGTGTTTCGTCAGCCTATGGAACTGATTCAGCAAACCATTATAGCAGCACTTACTATTTTGACTAGTTCCTCTTTCTTCTTCTATCATAGATATTTTGGGAACTTCCAATACAACAGTTGATTTGAGAAGAAACATCCGCACCATTTATATCATTTTAAAAGATAATATTTCTCTCCAATTTCACTTGAGATTAAAAAAATAAAACCAACAGACAAAGTAGTACCTCTGAACTGGAAAATAATATGACAAAACTGCATCAGTAATGCTGGCGAGTCAGCCTCCTGTCCCTCTGCTGCCCACCAACTCACAGGAACTAACAATGACTGGGCGCGGCACCAAGGCTTCAGGATGAGAACGCCAGCCCTCTCTATCTTTTCTAGGGTCTCAAGAGGATGAAAGCAATCTGCTACCTTTGTCCTATGACAAGCATCTGCCAGTCCATCTAGATCTGAGAGACAAGTTGGCCATGGTCCTGAAAAATATTTTATAAATTCTAGTTTTTTTCATAATCTTTGGATACAAATAAGAACAATAGACTTTTTTAACCTTAAGGGAACTATAGTATAGTGCTTATTTCACCCAATCCACTAATTTTATTTTGAGGACACTGAGACTCAGACAGGAGTATCTAGAATCATAGAAAAAGTCAGTAGCAGAGCTGGATAAGATGGGAACTACAGATTTTGTGGTTTGTGCTTTAGCCTCTGGAGATGGGGTCCCCATAAAGAAGGCAGTAGTGATGTGATGTCAAAGCTCTTTTGACTCAAACCTTTTGAGTCAAAAGCCCTCTGAGCAGCCAACCCATCCTTCATCATCCTCCATCCAGTGCATGCTCATTCCTGGCCCTAGGCTACACCCCATACTCTCCTTCCTGCTGCACCCTAAGCTGTTCACTATGCCTGCCCAGCCTTGATGCCCAGGCCAATCTTCCTTTCTTTCTGTCACCTTTCCTAACCATCCCAGCTCTTGTTCTTCCCTCTCCCTTGGACTCCTGCAGCACCAGTGGTTTATGTCATGTATCCTAAAACCTGAGTTTTGGCAACATCATCTTTACCATGGAGACCATTTTCAG
>NW_022323680.1:0-1615 GCF_002776525.5 Piliocolobus tephrosceles
CCTCAGCAATTTCTGCCAGCGGCTAGGCAAGTGGTCCGAAATTAATTACGTACAAGGCTTTTGGGCCTTAAGCTCTCGTCCCTATACTCCTCCTTCTCTCCACCCCCTCCCTTCCTGCCCAGACTTCTCTTTCCTCCTCCTTATCTACTAGTAATCCACTCGGTCCCATGCCTCCTTTGGGGCCCCCAACTGGCTGTCTTGAGTCCCCTATCTCTGCCCACACCCTCCTACAGTGTTAGCACCTTTGCGAGAGGTGGCTGGGGCAGAGGGGGTAGTCAGAGTACATGTCCCTTTTTCATTGGCCGATCTTTCCAAAATTGAGAAGCGTTTAGGTGATTTCTCAGCTAATCCTACCATATACATAAAGGAATTTAGACACCTTTGTCAGGCCTATGACTTAACTTGGCATGACCTCCAGGTTATCCTAACCTCTACCCTAAACTGACTGAGGTTCTAACCCAATATACCCGGTTAGATCCGGCCTCCCCCACAGGGGCCACCATTTTGGCATCTTATTTCATTTCTCAATCAGCTCCTGACATTCGTAAAAAAAAAAAAAAACTTCAAAAGGTAGAGGATGGTCCTTAGATACCAATACAAGACCTAGTTAAATTAGCCTTTAAGGTCTAAAACTCCAGAGAGAAGACGTCAAGCTTGCCTCAAACAGAAGTTACAGCTCCTAGCAGCGGCTTTACAGCCCAGTCATAACCCCAGACCAGAGAGCACACACCCCACAGACTCCAAGGCTGCAAAAGGAGCCTGCTATAAGTGCGGCAAGGCAGGACACTATGCCAACAGGTGTCCACAGGGTCCCCGAGCCCCAACGCAGCCTTGCTATAAGTGCAAGGCATCAGGACATTAGGCCAGTGAATGTCCTAACCTTCGTCCACCAGCAACCCCCTGCCCTGCTTGCCAGCAGGGAGAACACTGGAAGTCTGATTGCCCCACCCTGAGAACAGGTGCCGCGCCTCTACGTGACCCCCTTTCCCAGGATCCTGGGAGCTCCTTCCAGCTCCTACATCTGGACGACGACAACTGAAGGTGCCGAGACTCGGGGACCCCCATCATCCTCGCCAAGCCGCAGGTAACTCTCCTGGTAGCAGGTAAGACAATTTTTTAATCAACAGCGAGGCTACCTATTGTGTTTTGCCGTCCTTCTCTGGACCTAGCCTTCCATCCAATATCTCTGTAGTAGGAGTAAGTGGAAAGCCATCCACTCCACGAAAAACTCCAATCCTTAATTGCTGCCTGGCCAACAAGTACTTTGCGCACTCATTCCTCATTCCCAACTAAAAAGGGCCCCTACCGAAAGCAATCAGTGGAAATCAGTTTTTCCTTCCCCCACTCGCCTCAAACTTACTAAATTTTCTTAACTATCTCATACTCCCCAACCTTGCCAGGACCTTCCTTCTGGGTTTTGCCCATATTCCAACAAATGCTTCCATTCCTCATTCCTATACTAATATGGTGCCTTATTTTATTCTTCATCCATACGTCCAAATACCAACCATGGGCCCTGACCTTAACGACGCCCCTTAACAGCAGGAAGTAGCCAGACAGACCACGGCGCCCCTTTATCACTATTATCAATAAAAGGTTGGACTGTTTGGACGAA
>NW_022323681.1:0-1615 GCF_002776525.5 Piliocolobus tephrosceles
TTCGTCCAAACAGTCCAACCTTTTATTGATAATAGTGATAAAGGGGCGCCGTGGTCTGTCTGGCTACTTCCTGCTGTTAAGGGGCGTCGTTAAGGTCAGGGCCCATGGTTGGTATTTGGACGTATGGATGAAGAATAAAATAAGGCACCATATTAGTATAGGAATGAGGAATGGAAGCATTTGTTGGAATATGGGCAAAACCCAGAAGGAAGGTCCTGGCAAGGTTGGGGAGTATGAGATAGTTAAGAAAATTTAGTAAGTTTGAGGCGAGTGGGGGAAGGAAAAACTGATTTCCACTGATTGCTTTCGGTAGGGGCCCTTTTTAGTTGGGAATGAGGAATGAGTGCGCAAAGTACTTGTTGGCCAGGCAGCAATTAAGGATTGGAGTTTTTCGTGGAGTGGATGGCTTTCCACTTACTCCTACTACAGAGATATTGGATGGAAGGCTAGGTCCAGAGAAGGACGGCAAAACACAATAGGTAGCCTCGCTGTTGATTAAAAAATTGTCTTACCTGCTACCAGGAGAGTTACCTGCGGCTTGGCGAGGATGATGGGGGTCCCCGAGTCTCGGCACCTTCAGTTGTCGTCGTCCAGATGTAGGAGCTGGAAGGAGCTCCCAGGATCCT
This sequence comes from Piliocolobus tephrosceles, assembly GCF_002776525.5. Taxonomy (NCBI): domain Eukaryota; kingdom Metazoa; phylum Chordata; class Mammalia; order Primates; family Cercopithecidae; genus Piliocolobus; species Piliocolobus tephrosceles. The sequence goes on from NW_022323681.1 coordinate 627, forward strand.
GGGAAAGGGGGTCACGTAGAGGCGCGGCACCTGTTCTCAGGGTGGGGCAATCAGACTTCCAGTGTTCTCCCTGCTGGCAAGCAGGGCAGGGGGTTGCTGGTGGACGAAGGTTAGGACATTCACTGGCCTAATGTCCTGATGCCTTGCACTTATAGCAAGGCTGCGTTGGGGCTCGGGGACCCTGTGGACACCTGTTGGCATAGTGTCCTGCCTTGCCGCACTTATAGCAGGCTCCTTTTGCAGCCTTGGAGTCTGTGGGGTGTGTGCTCTCTGGTCTGGGGTTATGACTGGGCTGTAAAGCCGCTGCTAGGAGCTGTAACTTCTGTTTGAGGCAAGCTTGACGTCTTCTCTCTGGAGTTTTAGACCTTAAAGGCTAATTTAACTAGGTCTTGTATTGGTATCTAAGGACCATCCTCTACCTTTTGAAGTTTTTTTTTTTTTTTACGAATGTCAGGAGCTGATTGAGAAATGAAATAAGATGCCAAAATGGTGGCCCCTGTGGGGGAGGCCGGATCTAACCGGGTATATTGGGTTAGAACCTCAGTCAGTTTAGGGTAGAGGTTAGGATAACCTGGAGGTCATGCCAAGTTAAGTCATAGGCCTGACAAAGGTGTCTAAATTCCTTTATGTATATGGTAGGATTAGCTGAGAAATCACCTAAACGCTTCTCAATTTTGGAAAGATCGGCCAATGAAAAAGGGACATGTACTCTGACTACCCCCTCTGCCCCAGCCACCTCTCGCAAAGGTGCTAACACTGTAGGAGGGTGTGGGCAGAGATAGGGGACTCAAGACAGCCAGTTGGGGGCCCCAAAGGAGGCATGGGACCGAGTGGATTACTAGTAGATAAGGAGGAGGAAAGAGAAGTCTGGGCAGGAAGGGAGGGGGTGGAGAGAAGGAGGAGTATAGGGACGAGAGCTTAAGGCCCAAAAGCCTTGTACGTAATTAATTTCGGACCACTTGCCTAGCCGCTGGCAGAAATTGCTGAGG
>NW_022323682.1:0-1815 GCF_002776525.5 Piliocolobus tephrosceles
ACGCTTTGAAGCCAGGCAGAGATCCACTTCCATTTCCATTGTGTCCATTGTGTAAGTAAAGAGGAGACAAATGGGAAACCCCCAGTCCAAATTTCCAAAGAGCACCCCCTTAGGGTGCCTCCTAGCCAATTTAAAAACCTTACAGCTCGAACAAGACCTTAGGAGGAAGCGGTTAATTTTCCTTTCCACTGTGGCGTGATCGACCTCAGCAATTTCTGCCAGCGGCTGGGCAAGTGGTCCGAAATTAATTACGTACAAGGCTTTTGGGCCTTAAGCTCTCGTCCCTATACTCCTCCTTCTCTCCACCCCCCTCCCTTCCTGCCCAGACTCCTCCTTCCTCCTCCTTATCTACTAGTAATCCACTCGGTCCCATGCCTCCTTCGGGGCCCCCAACTGGCTGTCTTGAGTCCCCTATCTCTGCCCACACCCTCCTACAGTGTTAGCACTTTTGCGAGAGGTGGTTGGGGCGGAGGGGGTAGTCAGAGTACATGTCCCTTTTTCATTGGCCGATCTTTCCAAAATTGAGAAGCGTTTAGGTGATTTCTCAGCTAATCCTACCATATACATAAAGGAATTTAGACACCTTTGTCAGGCCTATGACTTAACTTGGCATGACCTCCAGGTTATCCTAACCTCTACCCTAAACTGACTGAGGTTCTAACCCAGTATACCCGGTTAGATCCGGCCTCCCCCACAGGGGCCACCATTTTGGCGTCTTATTTCATTTCTCAATCAGCTCCTGACATTCATAAAAAAACTTCAAAAGGTAGAAGATGGTCCTCAGATACCAATACAAGACCTAGTTAAATTAGCCTTTAAGGTTTAAAACTCCAGAGAGAAGACGGCAAGCTTGCCTTGAACAGAAGGTTCAGCTCCTAGCAGCGGCTTTACAGCCCAGTCGTAACCCCAGACCAGAGAGCACACACCCCTCAGACTCCAAAGCTACAAAAGGAGCCTGCCTGCTATAAGTGCGGCAAGGCAGGACACTATGCCAACAGGTGTCCGCAAGGTCCCCGAGCCCCAACGCAGCCTTGCTATAAGTGCAAGGCATCAGGACATTAGGCCAGTGAATGTCCTAACCCTCGTCCACCAGCAACCCCCTGCCCTGCTTGCCAGCAGGGAGGAAACTGGAAGTCTGATTGCCCCACCCTGAGAACAGGTGCCGCGCCTCTACGTGACCCCCTTTCCCAGGATCCTGGGAGCTCCTTCCAGCTCCTACATCTGGACGATGACAACTGAAGGTGCCGAGACTCGGGGACCCCCATCACCCTCGCCAAGCCACGGGTAACTCTCCTGGTAGCGGGTAAGACAATTTTTTAATCAACAGCGAAGCTACCTATTCTGTTTTGCCATCCTTCTCTGGACCTAGCCTTCCATCCAATATCTCTGTAGTAGGAGTAAGCGGAAAGCCATCCACTCCACGAAAAACTCCACTTCTTAATTGCTGCCTGGCCAACAACTACTTTGCGCAGTTGTTCCTCATTCCCAGCTAAAAAGGGCCCCTACAGAAAGCAATCAGTGGAAATCAGTTTGGCTTTCCCCCACTCGCCTCAAACTTACTAAATTTTCTTAACTATCTCATACTCCCCAACCTTGCCAGGACCATCCTTCTGGGTTTTGCCCATATTCCAACAAATGCTTCCATTCCTCATTCCTATACTAATACTGTGCCTTATTTTATTCTTCATCCATACGTCCAAATACCAACCATGGGCCCCGACCTTAACGACGCCCCTTAACAGCAGGAAGTAGCCAGACAGACCACGGTGCCCCTTTATCACTATTATCAATAAAAGGTTGGACTGTTTGGACGAA
>NW_022323683.1:0-1815 GCF_002776525.5 Piliocolobus tephrosceles
TTCGTCCAAACAGTCCAACCTTTTATTGATAATAGTGATAAAGGGGCACCGTGGTCTGTCTGGCTACTTCCTGCTGTTAAGGGGCGTCGTTAAGGTCGGGGCCCATGGTTGGTATTTGGACGTATGGATGAAGAATAAAATAAGGCACAGTATTAGTATAGGAATGAGGAATGGAAGCATTTGTTGGAATATGGGCAAAACCCAGAAGGATGGTCCTGGCAAGGTTGGGGAGTATGAGATAGTTAAGAAAATTTAGTAAGTTTGAGGCGAGTGGGGGAAAGCCAAACTGATTTCCACTGATTGCTTTCTGTAGGGGCCCTTTTTAGCTGGGAATGAGGAACAACTGCGCAAAGTAGTTGTTGGCCAGGCAGCAATTAAGAAGTGGAGTTTTTCGTGGAGTGGATGGCTTTCCGCTTACTCCTACTACAGAGATATTGGATGGAAGGCTAGGTCCAGAGAAGGATGGCAAAACAGAATAGGTAGCTTCGCTGTTGATTAAAAAATTGTCTTACCCGCTACCAGGAGAGTTACCCGTGGCTTGGCGAGGGTGATGGGGGTCCCCGAGTCTCGGCACCTTCAGTTGTCATCGTCCAGATGTAGGAGCTGGAAGGAGCTCCCAGGATCCTGGGAAAGGGGGTCACGTAGAGGCGCGGCACCTGTTCTCAGGGTGGGGCAATCAGACTTCCAGTTTCCTCCCTGCTGGCAAGCAGGGCAGGGGGTTGCTGGTGGACGAGGGTTAGGACATTCACTGGCCTAATGTCCTGATGCCTTGCACTTATAGCAAGGCTGCGTTGGGGCTCGGGGACCTTGCGGACACCTGTTGGCATAGTGTCCTGCCTTGCCGCACTTATAGCAGGCAGGCTCCTTTTGTAGCTTTGGAGTCTGAGGGGTGTGTGCTCTCTGGTCTGGGGTTACGACTGGGCTGTAAAGCCGCTGCTAGGAGCTGAACCTTCTGTTCAAGGCAAGCTTGCCGTCTTCTCTCTGGAGTTTTAAACCTTAAAGGCTAATTTAACTAGGTCTTGTATTGGTATCTGAGGACCATCTTCTACCTTTTGAAGTTTTTTTATGAATGTCAGGAGCTGATTGAGAAATGAAATAAGACGCCAAAATGGTGGCCCCTGTGGGGGAGGCCGGATCTAACCGGGTATACTGGGTTAGAACCTCAGTCAGTTTAGGGTAGAGGTTAGGATAACCTGGAGGTCATGCCAAGTTAAGTCATAGGCCTGACAAAGGTGTCTAAATTCCTTTATGTATATGGTAGGATTAGCTGAGAAATCACCTAAACGCTTCTCAATTTTGGAAAGATCGGCCAATGAAAAAGGGACATGTACTCTGACTACCCCCTCCGCCCCAACCACCTCTCGCAAAAGTGCTAACACTGTAGGAGGGTGTGGGCAGAGATAGGGGACTCAAGACAGCCAGTTGGGGGCCCCGAAGGAGGCATGGGACCGAGTGGATTACTAGTAGATAAGGAGGAGGAAGGAGGAGTCTGGGCAGGAAGGGAGGGGGGTGGAGAGAAGGAGGAGTATAGGGACGAGAGCTTAAGGCCCAAAAGCCTTGTACGTAATTAATTTCGGACCACTTGCCCAGCCGCTGGCAGAAATTGCTGAGGTCGATCACGCCACAGTGGAAAGGAAAATTAACCGCTTCCTCCTAAGGTCTTGTTCGAGCTGTAAGGTTTTTAAATTGGCTAGGAGGCACCCTAAGGGGGTGCTCTTTGGAAATTTGGACTGGGGGTTTCCCATTTGTCTCCTCTTTACTTACACAATGGACACAATGGAAATGGAAGTGGATCTCTGCCTGGCTTCAAAGCGT
>NW_022323684.1:0-1043 GCF_002776525.5 Piliocolobus tephrosceles
TTCTTTTAAAATTCATAGTTCAAAACTGCAATTACATTTGCACCAATGTAATGAATCTATATAATGAGTCAAATTGAAATTATAGAAAATTTTCAGGAGAAAATGTTTAACTTTTATCCACTAATTCAGCGCTATTTATTGACCATCTAATGTGAGCCAAAAAGCACAAAGAGAACAAAAGAGAAAAAAAAGGGAAAGAAATTGTGGCCTTGAGGTACTTACATCCTTGTATTAGGTTGGTGCAAAAGTAATTGCAGTTTTTGCATTGTTGAAATTTGCTATTTCATATTGAAACATATTCTTAAATAAACGTGGTTATGTTTTACATTATTTTAATGCTCATTTCTCAGTTTATTTTATTTTGCTAGTGACTTAGTACTTGCTGTTTATTTCATATTTATTTTAGACTATGGAAATGATGTTAGAGCAAATGTGAGTGATTTTCTCATTCAAGTTAAAAATGAGTCGTAAATCAGTGGAGATAATGTGCAACATCAACAACATATTTGGCCCAGGAGCTCTAACAAACATACAGTGCAGTGGTGGTTCAAGAATTTTTACAAAGGAGACAAGAGCCTTGAAGATGAAGATAGTGGCCGGCCATCGGAAGTTGACAACGACCAGTCAAGAGCAATTGTTGAAACTGATACTCTTACAACTACACAAGAAGTTGCCGAAGAACTCAACATCAACCCTTCTACAGTCATGTAGCATTTGAAGCAAATTGGAAAGGTGATAAAGCTTAATAAGTGGGTGCTTCATGAGCTGAGTGAAAATCAAAATTTGTCGTTTTGAAGTGTCATCTTCTCTTAATTTACACAAAAACAATGAACCATTTCTCGATCGGATTGTGACGTGTGACAAAAAGTGGATTTTATACAATAACCAGTGATGACCAGTTCAGTGGCTGGATCGAGAAGAAACTCCAAAGCACTTCGCAAAGCCAAACGTGCACCACAAGAAGTCATGGTCACTGTTCAGTGGTCTGCTGCTGGTCTGATCCACTACAGCTTTCTGAATCCTGGCAAAACCATTACATCTGA
>NW_022323685.1:0-1043 GCF_002776525.5 Piliocolobus tephrosceles
TCAGATGTAATGGTTTTGCCAGGATTCAGAAAGCTGTAGTGGATCAGACCAGCAGCAGACCACTGAACAGTGACCATGACTTCTTGTGGTGCACGTTTGGCTTTGCGAAGTGCTTTGGAGTTTCTTCTCGATCCAGCCACTGAACTGGTCATCACTGGTTATTGTATAAAATCCACTTTTTGTCACACGTCACAATCCGATCGAGAAATGGTTCATTGTTTTTGTGTAAATTAAGAGAAGATGACACTTCAAAACGACAAATTTTGATTTTCACTCAGCTCATGAAGCACCCACTTATTAAGCTTTATCACCTTTCCAATTTGCTTCAAATGCTACATGACTGTAGAAGGGTTGATGTTGAGTTCTTCGGCAACTTCTTGTGTAGTTGTAAGAGTATCAGTTTCAACAATTGCTCTTGACTGGTCGTTGTCAACTTCCGATGGCCGGCCACTATCTTCATCTTCAAGGCTCTTGTCTCCTTTGTAAAAATTCTTGAACCACCACTGCACTGTATGTTTGTTAGAGCTCCTGGGCCAAATATGTTGTTGATGTTGCACATTATCTCCACTGATTTACGACTCATTTTTAACTTGAATGAGAAAATCACTCACATTTGCTCTAACATCATTTCCATAGTCTAAAATAAATATGAAATAAACAGCAAGTACTAAGTCACTAGCAAAATAAAATAAACTGAGAAATGAGCATTAAAATAATGTAAAACATAACCACGTTTATTTAAGAATATGTTTCAATATGAAATAGCAAATTTCAACAATGCAAAAACTGCAATTACTTTTGCACCAACCTAATACAAGGATGTAAGTACCTCAAGGCCACAATTTCTTTCCCTTTTTTTTCTCTTTTGTTCTCTTTGTGCTTTTTGGCTCACATTAGATGGTCAATAAATAGCGCTGAATTAGTGGATAAAAGTTAAACATTTTCTCCTGAAAATTTTCTATAATTTCAATTTGACTCATTATATAGATTCATTACATTGGTGCAAATGTAATTGCAGTTTTGAACTATGAATTTTAAAAGAA
>NW_022323686.1:0-1182 GCF_002776525.5 Piliocolobus tephrosceles
TCAGCGCAATGAAGCTTCTGGTGACAAAGGAAATCTCCTCAGATGAAAACTAGAAAGAAGCTTCCTTAGAAACTTCTTGTTGATGTGTGAATTCATCTCACAGAGTTACATTTACATTTCCTGGAGCAGGCCATTACACTGTCTTTGAAGTAACTAAGAAAGGTCACTTTGGATTGCATGGAGGCCTGGGCTGATAAAGGAAATATAATCAGATAAAAACGAGAGAAAAGCTTTCTGAGAAATTTCTTTGTGATCTGTGAATTCATCTCACTGATTTACAAATTATTCCTCAGGAAGCAGTTTACTAAGACTCTTTTCGTGGAATCTGTAAAGTGATATTTGGTAGCCATTTCCGGCCCAACGTGAAAAGGGAAGTATCCTCGCATAACAACTAGAGAATAATCTTCTGAGAGATTGCTTTCGGATGTGTGACTTCATCACACAGAATTCCACCCTTCGATTCTTGGAACAGTTTGCTAACACTGTTGCGGTGTATTCTACAATGTGATGTTTGGGAGCTCACTGTGGGCTATGGTGAGAATGGATATATCCTCAGACAGAAACTGGAAAGAAGCATTCTGAGAAACTGCATTGTGATGTGTGAATGCAACTCACAGATGTACAAGTTCGTCTTCACTCATCAGTTTGCTAGCACAGTTTTCAGGAAATCAACAATGGGATATTTCTCAGCGCAATGAGTCTTATGGTGACAACCGAACTCTCCTCAGAAGAAAACTAGGAAGAAGCTTCCTTAGAAACTTCTTGTTGATGTGTGAATTCATCTCTCAGAGTTACACTAATATTTCATGGAGCAGGCCCCTAAAACTGTCTTTGAAGAAACTAAGAAAGGCTACTTTGGATCGCATGGAGGCCTGTGATGGCAAAGGAAATAGCATCCGTGAAAAACGAGAGAGAAGCTTTCTGAGAAATTTCTTTGTGATCTGTGAATTCATGTCACAGAGTTACCACTAATTAAACAGGAAGCAGTTTGCTAACACTCTTTTCGTGGAATCTGTAAAGTGATATTTGGGAGGCAATTCCGGCCCACTGTGAAAAAGGAAATATCCTCACATAACAACTAGAGAATAGATTTCTGAGAGATTGGTTTCTGATGTGTGACTTCATCAAACAGAGTTCCATGCTTCCCTTCTTGGAACACTTTGCTAACACTGTTACCGTGGA
>NW_022323687.1:0-1602 GCF_002776525.5 Piliocolobus tephrosceles
TTTTTTCAACAAGGCTTCAGACATTCTATTCCCTAGGTTATTTAATGCCTTAAAAATGTGGTTGGGAGCCTTTACATTTTGATAATGTCTTGGGTTGGTGAAAACATTCTATTTTTCTCAAAACTTGGCTCCTTTCTTCTGGCTCTGAATTTAGCTGTGGAGAAATTTGAGAGGAAATGTGTTCTCTTTTGGGCCTGACTTACAAAATTTACCTAGTATAGCTATAAATGTTGTGTGTAAATTTTTCCTTTAATACTAGAAGAGATTAACAAAAATTCCTGCACAATATTTCTTAATTTTAAGTACACTTTTTGTATTATGCCTTTGAATACTTTTTCGATTCTACATGTCCAGTTCTCTAATTGTCTGGCCTCCAGTTTAGATTCTTCTTTCTAATTTCTTTAATTCATTCATCTTTTCTTATTCTCTCCCTTTGAATACCTCTTAACTAATCTTGTTCAGTAATTTTATTTCAGTCACTTCATTTTGTTCTTATTTCTAATTTATTTCTTGTTTCCTTAATGGTAATTTGATTCTCAACTTTTCCTTCACACTTTAATCTCACCATTTCCATCTCATTCTGACAGAATCTATCTTTTCCTCATACTGCTATTTTTTGAATTTATGCTCTTATTAAATTTTGTAGGCTAAAGCAGCCATGAAGAATCTCTCTTTGTTCTCTGAGAATTTCTTTGTTTCATCAATATCAAATGCCATTCTTTGAAGTCTAAAACACTGGCTGTAGCCATTTTCTTATTTGATTACTGGTGAATATGTATATATTCAGCAATATAATATATAATGCATATTTATATAATAAATTATTATATAGTATAGATATTGAATAAATGTGCAATAAATATTATATATTGAATATATATAGAATATATGTTGAATATATATTATATGTAATGTTGAATATATATTATATATTGAATATTATATATTCACAGATTCCTGAAACACCTGATATCTAATGGCCCAATCATTTCTTTATAGACTGGAGTGTGAACTAATCTATGAGTGTGAATTTATTATATTATATATTAAATATATATTATCTCTATATATTATATATATCTATAATATATATTCTACATATATATATATATAGCCATTTTGACTTCTTGCTAGTCTCTATCATGGTTAGCTAGACAATTCTTATTAGATATTACTCCCATTTTATAGAGAAAGAAATTAAGTTTTAAAGAAGTTAAATTCCCAAGATGGTACATACATAGAAAGTAATGGATGGATAGAGATAAACCAGTAAAATCAAGATTTTAAACCCCTGTATTTTAGTCAGGTCAGTCTTGTTTTTCAACCATTCCTATCTATGCAATACTTGTAGTTATGCTTCAAATGTCATTGAAAATATTATTATTTCTTCCCTCTGCTTGTGGTAATCATGCTGCTACAGTAACATGACTAATAAATTATGGTACACATAGGCTGACTCTTATCACTGACAGGCCAATCTGCCTTGACATTTAGGTATGAAGATGATGTATGTGGATAATAAATTCACACTCATAGATTAGTTCACACTCCATTTAGTCTATAAAGAAATGATTGGGCCATTAGATATCAGGTGTTTCAGGA
>NW_022323688.1:0-1182 GCF_002776525.5 Piliocolobus tephrosceles
TCCACGGTAACAGTGTTAGCAAAGTGTTCCAAGAAGGGAAGCATGGAACTCTGTTTGATGAAGTCACACATCAGAAACCAATCTCTCAGAAATCTATTCTCTAGTTGTTATGTGAGGATATTTCCTTTTTCACAGTGGGCCGGAATTGCCTCCCAAATATCACTTTACAGATTCCACGAAAAGAGTGTTAGCAAACTGCTTCCTGTTTAATTAGTGGTAACTCTGTGACATGAATTCACAGATCACAAAGAAATTTCTCAGAAAGCTTCTCTCTCGTTTTTCACGGATGCTATTTCCTTTGCCATCACAGGCCTCCATGCGATCCAAAGTAGCCTTTCTTAGTTTCTTCAAAGACAGTTTTAGGGGCCTGCTCCATGAAATATTAGTGTAACTCTGAGAGATGAATTCACACATCAACAAGAAGTTTCTAAGGAAGCTTCTTCCTAGTTTTCTTCTGAGGAGAGTTCGGTTGTCACCATAAGACTCATTGCGCTGAGAAATATCCCATTGTTGATTTCCTGAAAACTGTGCTAGCAAACTGATGAGTGAAGACGAACTTGTACATCTGTGAGTTGCATTCACACATCACAATGCAGTTTCTCAGAATGCTTCTTTCCAGTTTCTGTCTGAGGATATATCCATTCTCACCATAGCCCACAGTGAGCTCCCAAACATCACATTGTAGAATACACCGCAACAGTGTTAGCAAACTGTTCCAAGAATCGAAGGGTGGAATTCTGTGTGATGAAGTCACACATCCGAAAGCAATCTCTCAGAAGATTATTCTCTAGTTGTTATGCGAGGATACTTCCCTTTTCACGTTGGGCCGGAAATGGCTACCAAATATCACTTTACAGATTCCACGAAAAGAGTCTTAGTAAACTGCTTCCTGAGGAATAATTTGTAAATCAGTGAGATGAATTCACAGATCACAAAGAAATTTCTCAGAAAGCTTTTCTCTCGTTTTTATCTGATTATATTTCCTTTATCAGCCCAGGCCTCCATGCAATCCAAAGTGACCTTTCTTAGTTACTTCAAAGACAGTGTAATGGCCTGCTCCAGGAAATGTAAATGTAACTCTGTGAGATGAATTCACACATCAACAAGAAGTTTCTAAGGAAGCTTCTTTCTAGTTTTCATCTGAGGAGATTTCCTTTGTCACCAGAAGCTTCATTGCGCTGA
>NW_022323689.1:0-4008 GCF_002776525.5 Piliocolobus tephrosceles
TGCCTGTTCACTCTGATGGTAGTTTCTTTTGCTGTGCAGAAGCTCTTTAGTTTAATTAGATCCCATTTGTCAATTTTGGCTTTTACTGCCATTGCTTTTGGTGGAGCTGAATAATTTTTAAAAAGATTATGTTTCCTCAGAAATTGGAAGAGAACTCATAGTTGTTTTCTAACCTCTATTGGTGTGGATAAACAGTATGATTTTAGGGTTTTTTTTCCAATTATTTGTGTGGAAAGTGTTTTTCTCAAAGTTTTGAATTTTTACCCTTAGTTTATGTTTTTATTTCCAGAGTTTTTGGGGGTGCAGATGGTTTTTGGTTACAGGGATAAGTTCCTTATTTTATTCTCATGAATTTGCACCCTCATAGCTTAGCTCCCATTTATAAGTGAGAACAAACGGTATTTGTTTTATCATTTCTGAGTTATTTTACTTAGAATAATGGCCTCCAGCTCTATCCACTGTTTTGCAAAAGGCATAATTTCTTTCCTTTTCATGGCTAAGTAGCATTCCATGGTGTATATATGCCACATTTTCTTTATCCACTCATTGGCTGATGAGCACTTAGGTTGGTTTCATATCTTTGCTATTGTGAATAGTGCTGCTATAAACATGCATGTACGTGTGTCTTTTTCTCATAATGACTTCTTTTCCTGTGAGTAGATACTCAGTAGTGGGATGACTGAATCAAATGAAAGTTCTACTTTTAGTTCCTTAGTGAATCTCCATACTGTTTTCCATAGTGGTCGTACTAATTTACATTCGCACCAGCAGAGTAAAAGTGTTCCTTTTTCATCACATCAAAGCCAACATATATTGTTTTTGAATTTTTAATAATGGTCTTTCATTTTTTTTTCTTTTTCTTTTCTTTCTTTTTTTATTTTTTATTTTTTTTGAGATGGGGGTCTTGCTCTGTTGCTCAGGCTGGAGTGCAGTAGTGCAATCTCGGCTCACTTCAGCCTCTGCCTCCTGGGGTCAAGCAATTCTCCCACCTCAGCCTCCTGAGTAGCTGGGATTACAGGGGCATGCCACCATGCCTGGCTAATTTTTGCATTTTTAGTAGAGACGGGTTTCATCATGTTGGCCAGGCTGGTCTCAAACTCCTGATTTCAGATGATCCACCCACCTCAGCCTCCCAAAGTGCTGGGATTACAGATGTGAGCCACTGTGCCTGGCCTAATTATGAACATTCTTGCAGGAGTGAGATGGTATCTCATTGTGGTTTTAATTTGCATTTCCCTGATGATTAACAATTGAGCTTTTTTAAAAAAATGTGTTTGTTGGCTTTTTGTATATCTTCTTTTGAGAAATGTCTATTGATGTCCTTAGCTCAGTGTTTGATGGGATTATTTGTTTATTTCTTGCTGATTTGTTTGAGCTCTTTGTAGATTCTGGATACTAGTCCTTTGTCAGATGCATAGATATTAAATATTTTCTCTCACTCTGTGGGTTGTCTGTTTATGCTGCTGACTGTTCCTTTTGCCATGCATAAGCTCTATAGGTTAGTTAGGTTCCATTTATTTATTTTCATTTTTGTTGCATTTGCTTTTGGGTCTTAGTCATGAATTCTTGGCCTAAGCCAATGTCCAGAAATGTTACCAACGTTATCTTCTAGAATTTGTATCATTGCAGGTCTTACATTTAGTGTTTGATCCATCTTGAGTTGATATTTGTATAAAGTGAGAGATGGGGATCCAGTTTTATTCTTCTACATGTGGCTTGCCAGTTTTCCCAGCACTGGCATAGGGGGTCCTTTCCCCAATTTACATTTTTGTATGCTTTGTTGAAGATCAGTTGACTGTAAGTACTTAGCTTTATTTCTGGGTCCTATGTTCTGTTCCATTGGCCTTTGTGCCTATTTTTATACTGGTACCATGCTGTTTTGGTAACTACAGCCTTGTAATATAATTTGAAGTTGGGTAAAGTGATGTCTCTATATTTGTTCTTTTTGCATAGTCCAATGAGCTGAATATTAATAACCCCAATTTACAGTTGAGGAAACTGAGATAGGTAGTTAATGTAACTTGCCCAAGACACCACAACCAGTAAGTGGCAGAGTCAGAATTCAAACCCATAAAGTCTGACTCCAGATTCTACCCTATTAACCACTATACTATTCCCTGCCTCTAAATCCATGTTTGGTTTGTTGAATGAATTAAATGGTCTCAGAAAATATTGACTTCCCTTGCAAGGAGATTAGCATATTAAAAAAGCATAGAAATACCTTTCCTTTCTTAAGTGTTTTAGAATGAGAGAGACTTGATATTTTTTGTAAGCTAAAAATATAGATAATAAAAGGAATACAGAACAACTTGCCTCAGGAGATAGGATGAGATTTGATAAAAACAAAAAATTACAGTAATTCTTATTGAAGAAAGAGACTATTCCACTATGAAAGGAAGGAAAGAAGAATAGGCACAGAAGCCTGTTGAATTGTGCCCATTTTACAGATTACAAACCGAAGTCAAAGAAGTTTTCTGATAAGAGATGGAAACTCAGAAACCCTGACCTGGCAGCTTCCAACATCACACATATGCAAAGATGCTATAGTCCTATCTCTCTCTGTGTGTCTCTCTGTTTCTGTATGTATTCCTCATGGCATCTATCACTGCCCAAACAGTGGGCAGGAATGTTAAGAATGTTAGGATGTTAGGAAATTGAAGTTTCAACATTGGTTTTCCAGTGAAGCAAAACATAGTTTAATCTGCTGAGAATTAAGAATATGAGACACGTATTAGAAGATTAAGAAGAGAAGGATTAGAATAGCTTCTGATGAGAGGTATTTAAATAGAAATACCTAAGAGTTTCTGGCAGCCTTGAGGGCCCAGCTCTGTAATTCTCTCCAGCAGCACTCTGTATTCTAGTTGAAAGAGTGGAAAGGATTAACAGTTAAATCAACTCGGGATGAGGTTCCTGCAGGGAAATTATAGTAAAACAACCAATGTGTAAAAACAGAGATAATATTGAGAAAATTGTTGATCACATATTCAGTAGGGTCAAATTAGGTTGGGAAAAAGTGATGTCAGAAATGGACTGAGAGATTAAAAAATACAGAAGACCTGCTAGCCTGGAGGTAGTAGTAAGACGGCAAAGAAAAAGGGTAAACAAAAAATAAATTGTATAACATATGAGTTAAATATAGGAATTAAAGATCTCAGAAGAGTCCCAGGTGATAACCAAGTCTTAAGCCTATTTTTCATTAGAACCACCTGCAGAGTTTTATTAACATACCAATACGACATCATCCTGAAGATTTCTCATTAGGGTCCCAAATATGGATAATTTTGTTTTCCAAAAACAATTTTAATCTTTATTGAGGTATGACTGAAAAATAAATATTGTATATATTAAAGATGGATGACATGATGTTTGATATATGTTTACACTGTAAATTATTACCACAGTCAAGGAATTTAGCATATCTGTTATCTCACATAGTTACCACTTTTTGTTTTTCTGGTGAGAACACGTGTGGTCTGCTATCACAGAATATTTGAAATCTGCAATACACTATTATTTATTATTATTATTATACTTTAAGTTCTAGTGTACATGTGCACAATGTGCAGGTTTGTTACATATGTGTACATGTGCCATGATGGTATGCTTCACCCACTAACTCGTCATTTACATTAGGTGTATCTCCTAATGCTATCTCTTCCCCCTCCCCCCTCTCCACAATAGGCCCCGGTGTGTGATGTTCCCCTTCCTGTGTCCAAGTGATCTCATTGTTCAATTCCCACCTATGTGTGAGAACATGCGGTGTTTGGTTTTCTATTCTTCCGATAGTTTGCTGAGAATGATGGTTTCCAGCTGTATCCACCTGCCTACAAAGGACATGAACTCATCTATTTTTATGGCTGCATAGTATTCCATGGTGCATATGTGCCACATTTTCTTAATCCAGTCTGTCACTGATGGACATTTGAGTTGATTCCAAGTCTTTGCTATTGTGAAGAGTGCTGCAATAAACATACGTGTGCATGTGTCTTTGTAGTAGCATAATTTATA
>NW_022323690.1:0-4008 GCF_002776525.5 Piliocolobus tephrosceles
TATAAATTATGCTACTACAAAGACACATGCACACGTATGTTTATTGCAGCACTCTTCACAATAGCAAAGACTTGGAATCAACTCAAATGTCCATCAGTGACAGACTGGATTAAGAAAATGTGGCACATATGCACCATGGAATACTATGCAGCCATAAAAATAGATGAGTTCATGTCCTTTGTAGGCAGGTGGATACAGCTGGAAACCATCATTCTCAGCAAACTATCGGAAGAATAGAAAACCAAACACCGCATGTTCTCACACATAGGTGGGAATTGAACAATGAGATCACTTGGACACAGGAAGGGGAACATCACACACCGGGGCCTATTGTGGAGAGGGGGGAGGGGGAAGAGATAGCATTAGGAGATACACCTAATGTAAATGACGAGTTAGTGGGTGAAGCATACCATCATGGCACATGTACACATATGTAACAAACCTGCACATTGTGCACATGTACACTAGAACTTAAAGTATAATAATAATAATAAATAATAGTGTATTGCAGATTTCAAATATTCTGTGATAGCAGACCACACGTGTTCTCACCAGAAAAACAAAAAGTGGTAACTATGTGAGATAACAGATATGCTAAATTCCTTGACTGTGGTAATAATTTACAGTGTAAACATATATCAAACATCATGTCATCCATCTTTAATATATACAATATTTATTTTTCAGTCATACCTCAATAAAGATTAAAATTGTTTTTGGAAAACAAAATTATCCATATTTGGGACCCTAATGAGAAATCTTCAGGATGATGTCGTATTGGTATGTTAATAAAACTCTGCAGGTGGTTCTAATGAAAAATAGGCTTAAGACTTGGTTATCACCTGGGACTCTTCTGAGATCTTTAATTCCTATATTTAACTCATATGTTATACAATTTATTTTTTGTTTACCCTTTTTCTTTGCCGTCTTACTACTACCTCCAGGCTAGCAGGTCTTCTGTATTTTTTAATCTCTCAGTCCATTTCTGACATCACTTTTTCCCAACCTAATTTGACCCTACTGAATATGTGATCAACAATTTTCTCAATATTATCTCTGTTTTTACACATTGGTTGTTTTACTATAATTTCCCTGCAGGAACCTCATCCCGAGTTGATTTAACTGTTAATCCTTTCCACTCTTTCAACTAGAATACA
Organism: Piliocolobus tephrosceles; assembly: GCF_002776525.5. Lineage (NCBI taxonomy): Eukaryota > Metazoa > Chordata > Mammalia > Primates > Cercopithecidae > Piliocolobus > Piliocolobus tephrosceles. The sequence continues at coordinate 1,158 of NW_022323690.1, forward strand.
GAGTGCTGCTGGAGAGAATTACAGAGCTGGGCCCTCAAGGCTGCCAGAAACTCTTAGGTATTTCTATTTAAATACCTCTCATCAGAAGCTATTCTAATCCTTCTCTTCTTAATCTTCTAATACGTGTCTCATATTCTTAATTCTCAGCAGATTAAACTATGTTTTGCTTCACTGGAAAACCAATGTTGAAACTTCAATTTCCTAACATCCTAACATTCTTAACATTCCTGCCCACTGTTTGGGCAGTGATAGATGCCATGAGGAATACATACAGAAACAGAGAGACACACAGAGAGAGATAGGACTATAGCATCTTTGCATATGTGTGATGTTGGAAGCTGCCAGGTCAGGGTTTCTGAGTTTCCATCTCTTATCAGAAAACTTCTTTGACTTCGGTTTGTAATCTGTAAAATGGGCACAATTCAACAGGCTTCTGTGCCTATTCTTCTTTCCTTCCTTTCATAGTGGAATAGTCTCTTTCTTCAATAAGAATTACTGTAATTTTTTGTTTTTATCAAATCTCATCCTATCTCCTGAGGCAAGTTGTTCTGTATTCCTTTTATTATCTATATTTTTAGCTTACAAAAAATATCAAGTCTCTCTCATTCTAAAACACTTAAGAAAGGAAAGGTATTTCTATGCTTTTTTAATATGCTAATCTCCTTGCAAGGGAAGTCAATATTTTCTGAGACCATTTAATTCATTCAACAAACCAAACATGGATTTAGAGGCAGGGAATAGTATAGTGGTTAATAGGGTAGAATCTGGAGTCAGACTTTATGGGTTTGAATTCTGACTCTGCCACTTACTGGTTGTGGTGTCTTGGGCAAGTTACATTAACTACCTATCTCAGTTTCCTCAACTGTAAATTGGGGTTATTAATATTCAGCTCATTGGACTATGCAAAAAGAACAAATATAGAGACATCACTTTACCCAACTTCAAATTATATTACAAGGCTGTAGTTACCAAAACAGCATGGTACCAGTATAAAAATAGGCACAAAGGCCAATGGAACAGAACATAGGACCCAGAAATAAAGCTAAGTACTTACAGTCAACTGATCTTCAACAAAGCATACAAAAATGTAAATTGGGGAAAGGACCCCCTATGCCAGTGCTGGGAAAACTGGCAAGCCACATGTAGAAGAATAAAACTGGATCCCCATCTCTCACTTTATACAAATATCAACTCAAGATGGATCAAACACTAAATGTAAGACCTGCAATGATACAAATTCTAGAAGATAACGTTGGTAACATTTCTGGACATTGGCTTAGGCCAAGAATTCATGACTAAGACCCAAAAGCAAATGCAACAAAAATGAAAATAAATAAATGGAACCTAACTAACCTATAGAGCTTATGCATGGCAAAAGGAACAGTCAGCAGCATAAACAGACAACCCACAGAGTGAGAGAAAATATTTAATATCTATGCATCTGACAAAGGACTAGTATCCAGAATCTACAAAGAGCTCAAACAAATCAGCAAGAAATAAACAAATAATCCCATCAAACACTGAGCTAAGGACATCAATAGACATTTCTCAAAAGAAGATATACAAAAAGCCAACAAACACATTTTTTTAAAAAAGCTCAATTGTTAATCATCAGGGAAATGCAAATTAAAACCACAATGAGATACCATCTCACTCCTGCAAGAATGTTCATAATTAGGCCAGGCACAGTGGCTCACATCTGTAATCCCAGCACTTTGGGAGGCTGAGGTGGGTGGATCATCTGAAATCAGGAGTTTGAGACCAGCCTGGCCAACATGATGAAACCCGTCTCTACTAAAAATGCAAAAATTAGCCAGGCATGGTGGCATGCCCCTGTAATCCCAGCTACTCAGGAGGCTGAGGTGGGAGAATTGCTTGACCCCAGGAGGCAGAGGCTGAAGTGAGCCGAGATTGCACTACTGCACTCCAGCCTGAGCAACAGAGCAAGACCCCCATCTCAAAAAAAATAAAAAATAAAAAAAGAAAGAAAAGAAAAAGAAAAAAAAATGAAAGACCATTATTAAAAATTCAAAAACAATATATGTTGGCTTTGATGTGATGAAAAAGGAACACTTTTACTCTGCTGGTGCGAATGTAAATTAGTACGACCACTATGGAAAACAGTATGGAGATTCACTAAGGAACTAAAAGTAGAACTTTCATTTGATTCAGTCATCCCACTACTGAGTATCTACTCACAGGAAAAGAAGTCATTATGAGAAAAAGACACACGTACATGCATGTTTATAGCAGCACTATTCACAATAGCAAAGATATGAAACCAACCTAAGTGCTCATCAGCCAATGAGTGGATAAAGAAAATGTGGCATATATACACCATGGAATGCTACTTAGCCATGAAAAGGAAAGAAATTATGCCTTTTGCAAAACAGTGGATAGAGCTGGAGGCCATTATTCTAAGTAAAATAACTCAGAAATGATAAAACAAATACCGTTTGTTCTCACTTATAAATGGGAGCTAAGCTATGAGGGTGCAAATTCATGAGAATAAAATAAGGAACTTATCCCTGTAACCAAAAACCATCTGCACCCCCAAAAACTCTGGAAATAAAAACATAAACTAAGGGTAAAAATTCAAAACTTTGAGAAAAACACTTTCCACACAAATAATTGGAAAAAAAACCCTAAAATCATACTGTTTATCCACACCAATAGAGGTTAGAAAACAACTATGAGTTCTCTTCCAATTTCTGAGGAAACATAATCTTTTTAAAAATTATTCAGCTCCACCAAAAGCAATGGCAGTAAAAGCCAAAATTGACAAATGGGATCTAATTAAACTAAAGAGCTTCTGCACAGCAAAAGAAACTACCATCAGAGTGAACAGGCA
>NW_022323691.1:0-5539 GCF_002776525.5 Piliocolobus tephrosceles
ATTTGTAACGAGCAAAGACAGAACACACTTGCAATATTCGGAGAGGGTTGTGTTCCATGCTGCTGCCCAGGCAGCCAGGGGCATGAGTAGCATATGCAACCTTTAGCGCAACGCGGTCATGGCTTCGCGTCCCAACGTAGGCACCCTATGATGGCCCGCCTCAGGCTTTCTTCTGTCTGCCTGGAGACCCTAAAGGGGCGGCACGATTTGTCCTTGACCGTCTGGTGCGTTCTCCGGGCTGAACATCCGGCAAGCACCAGAGTTTAGCTGGAGAGCCCAGTGAGCACTCCATCAAACCAAAGCACAGGCTCCCCCCCCCCCCCCCCCCCCCCCCCCCCCCCCCCCCAAAACACTCAAGGCTCAAACTCCACCTCCACACGCGGCACAGGAATTCAGACTGGGCCCAGGCGAAAGGGGGCAGTCTGGGCCCTGGCTACCCATGCACTTGGGTAGAATGACCAAGATGCCTGGCAACTAAGTGGTGAGCCGCCGCCTTCCAGGGAGCACGCATGCTCCGTCAGATACGTCAAGAGGCTCTCTCTCCAGGAGAGCCACCTGTGAAACCCACCCGGAATGCTCCTCCTACCCCTGTGCACGGATGAGTGCCTGGGCTCCAGAGAGAGAGAGAGAGAGATTGAGAGAGAGAGAGAGAGAGGCAACTGCAGGTATCGGCGGGGAGTCCGTCCCGTCCAGTCCCGTCCCAAAAAACATCCGGCCCGACTCCCTGCAGCTAGATGGGTCAACAATGTGCGGATGCCTGCCGGACCTGGCTGCTTTGGATCCAACTTTGGTCGCTTCCCCAAGAGGAAGAGTGCTATCTAGGGACAAGTGTGGTGCGCACAAGCATGCAGCCCGGTCTCTTGCTTCAGGCGGCCTGTGCAGATTCCTAGAGGAATCTGCAGCGGCCCGCATGCAGACCCACACATCCACATATCCCTCCCCCTGTACCCCCTGGCACTGCCCGCAGTGCGACCTACCCCCACCATGCCACAGCCCTAAGGGTGTAATGTCTTCAGGTTCTCTGGTTCACCGGGAACCCTGCCCAGGAGAAGAATCCAGAGGGAAGGGGGGAGGCAGAGAACCCTCCTACTGTTGCAGGTTTCCCCAAAGTGACCACTGTAGGTGGGCAGCCCTGCTGTAGGTGAGGTGGGTGCTCCTCGGCCGGTTTCTTTGGTTGTTTCTTTGCTTTGTGTGTTTTGCGTTTGTTTTATTCCGTTGGCAGCAAATGGAGAAAGACGAAGGCAAGGGGGGGGAGGGTAAAGACCTGACGGCCATTTGTGGAGCCACAGTGCCATCCAGCGGACGGTGTTTCTGATCATGACAAGAGGCTGCAGGGACACTTGCCTTCTGCCAGGCACCCAGAAGAGGGAGGATGGGCGGGGCTGGGTGGACTCTGCCTTATCCGGGGTTTCCCCGACCGGGGTTTAGAGCCCCAGAACAAAGCGTACCTGCCATTGGGACCCCTTGGAGAAGCAGCTACTCTAGAGGCCCCGAGACAGATCAGCCAGGCATCCCGAAGACCCGTCAGCCCACAGGGTGGAGCTGCCCCGGCAGCCATTTTGAGATACGCATAAGGGAAGCCCCTGGCCGCTGACAGCCAGAGAACGGGGCCCTTTGCTCTGGTCTCTTTTGGGGGCAGTTCCGGGATGCCCTTGGCTGGGGCCACAGGGGGCCCAGAAAGCCTCTATCCCGCCTGGGAAAGTAAAAAAGATTCGGAGCGCTGAGTGTGGGGCCACCCATGCCTGGCAGTTCCTGGAGACTGCGAGGGGAAGCCATGGCGTGCCGCCCCGACTGCCCTTTCTTATATACAGCTGTGGAGCCAGGGCGCCATCCTGGGAATGAGCCCAGGCCAAGGGCCAGCGAGGAGTTCCTCTCCCGTCCCGCTTGAGTCTGGGGTTCCACACCACCCTCTCCTTTGCGCTCTTGGGCTTTCCCCAGTGCTTCTGCCCTACAGCCTCCGATTTCCAGAAACAGTTTCCGCTTGATGGCAGTGTGGCTCCACAAATGCCCCTCCAATCCGAGGGCCTCCGCCCTTTCTCTGTGAAAAAAAGTAAAGAGGAAGGAGAAATCATCATCATCATCATCATCATCATCATCATCATCATCACCACCACCATCATCAGCATCATAGAAAGACAGGGAGAAGAGAAAGGAACCAGACGCCTGGTCCCAGGTTGACCACCAGGCTTACAGGACCCTAGGACCAAGGACCAGTAGGCTGGAGACCCTGCGAGAGTGCTGTGGAGGCAGCCAACCTCTGCCCTTCCTTTGGCCGTCTTCAGGGTTTTTGGCTACCGCTGGTGCAGAAAGTAAACGACAAAGGACACGTAATCATGGCCTCTGGGAAAGCACAGGAGGACTGGGATCACAGGGGTGCCGCCCCAGGACAAGGCGCTGGCCGGCCAGCTGACTTACACAAGGATTTGCCCCAGGACTGGGGGTCCTCCCAAGGCCCGGAGCTGCTGGTAGTGTTTACCACCTTGGGATGGCACATGGCAGCAGGCAGCCACAGGGCTGTGGCAGGAGGCTCCCTCACAAGAGACACTCAGCAACACACTCAAATCTGAGTCTGCTCAGGCTGACCTGGCTTTCACACAGGGGAGGGTGGGAGGAGGGAGGCTCAGGGAGGCCTGAGAAGGCCACCCCGTGCCACAGATACTCATAGCATCACACTCTAGAGCCAAGACTCCAAGGGGACTTTCTCTGTCCCTACTCCAAAGTGGGGTCCCTTTTCAAACAGCATGACCCAGGATGCTCCAGTTTCACACCTGCTGCTTGGGCCTATCTGATAACAGACTTCCGCATTCATTCTCAGGAGAAGGTCCCAGTTGCACAATAAATGGCATGAAGACCCAGGACCGGAGCCAGGAATGCTGGTCTGGTCTGTCTCCCGTTCTGCTTTGCACATTTAGAGCCAGTGTGGAAGAGATCGCGGGCACTTTCGAGCCAGTGGTGGTGTGTACGTGTCTGTGTCTGATAATGCTTGAGCTCACCCCCTTTTGGCAGTATGAGCTTACGCGTGTGTGCGTGCGCGCGCCCGCATGTGTTTGTGTATGTATGTGTGTGTCCACTTGGGCATATTTAACTTGTGTGTTTGTGTCTGCGTGTGCATGTGTCTCTGTGTGCGCGTGTATTTCAGTTTGGGTTGCGGAATCTCTCATGATTGCGTGCATGTGTATCTGTGTCTGCCGTGTGTGGGTGCCTGCCTGTGTGACTGACAGTGGGCAAATGAACACGTGGCAGAGACACCTGCCTGCACACACTGAAATCCGGATCCATGTGTTCATTCACATGGCTTGACTAGAAAAAAAGGAGACAGGGGAAAACTTGCCAAAGCTCCTAATGGCTCAGGATGGCACACTCAGAGCATCCACAAGGAGAATAGGGAACAACGGCGACACACGAGGTACTGGAGAAGGGTGGGTTCACCACGACATTTCACCGAAAAGTAACACGTGGGCAGCTTTTTGGTGCACCAGAGGGACTAAACTGGTGACCTCCATCAGTGCTCCTTTGAGAACAAAACTGAGGCTTCCTCTAGGCCTAGTGCTGCAGAGGGACATGCCAAATCATCAAAAAGCAAAAGAAGCAGTATCCTAGAACACTTGCCCGAACAGATCTGAATGTGAAGGGGAAAAAGGAAGCAAAAGCAGAAGCCAAAGCAGAAAAAGAAGAAGAGGCAAACAAGGAGGAGGAAGAGGAGGAGGAGGAGGAGGAAGAGAACAAAGACTAACAGAAATAAAAAGAAAAATGAGAAGAAGAAGAAGAAGAAGAAGAAGAAGAAGAAGAAGAAGAAGAAGAAGAAGAAGAAGAAGAAGAAGAAGAAAGAGCAGGAGGAGGAGGAGGAGTCCACGAAGGAGGAGGAGGAGGAGGAGAAAGAGGAGGAAGAGAAACAGGAGGAGCATGAGGGGGAGGAGGAGAGGAAGTTGAAGGGGAGGAGCAAGAGGTAAATTCGAGGAGAAAGGGAAGAAGAAAAGAAGAGAAGAAGGAGGAGGAATAGGAAGAAGAAACAGAAGGAGAACAGAAAAAGAAAGAGGGAGGTCCATGCCACTGTAGCTGTCCTGGAGGATGTAGCTCAGGAAGACCTCAGTGGGTGGTGACCTACACAACCAGGGAGAAGGAGCCACCTGTCCCGTCCCGATTAAAGGACAAACAACCAGGAAGTTTCTTATTGATGGGATCTTTCCTGAATGGGATCAAAACTTGGATCCGCAAACAGGCCTAGAGAAGCTACAGAGGACACAGGTGCAGGCCGAACCTTGCCCTGAGGATGTCATCAGCCGACTGCAAGGGTTACCGAGCCCCAAGTCTGCAAGACCAAGGCAGGGAAGGACATCCTCACCCCAAAAGAATATAAGAGGAAGGGAATGAACAGGGAGGAATTGGACACCAGGGAAAAGAGGTAATCAGCCACCCACGGCAACAGGGAGACAGGGCAGAAAGGGGAGGGAAATGCCAGTTTCTCCTCTCAGCGGTGAGCTAGGCTTTTCCTTAGGAAAAGTAATCCTGTTTTCCCTAATGGTATTCCCGCGCCCAGTCGACCCGACCTTCCAGGCCGCTTCCGACCTCCCCAAGCAGAAGCGGACGAAAAGTAAAGAAAGTGAAGAAGACAAAAGTGAAGGGAGGAAAACTCCGAAAGTACACAAAGAATCAGAGTGAGCGATGAGGTTGAGAGCGAACCGGAATGCAGAGTGCCCCAGGTGGACAGCCGGCAGCCCTGTGAGTGGCCTCACAGAAAAAGAGCCACCAGCAAGGAGAAAGCGTCAGCCCCTTAAGCCGGGGTCTGCACCGTGTCCGCACAGAGGCCTGTTGGGCCAGGAGGCTGCTCTGCACCCTGCTGCCCACACCTCAACCCCATCCCGCACACTCCGTCAGCAAACATTGGGGAGCCAGGCAGAAGGCAACAAGAAAGGTGAACAACAGGGAACCCGATAGTTGAAAAACTGCCCGCACCCCCGCCCCGCCCTCCGAGAGCTGCCCAGACGACCGGCCCCGGGTGTGAATGAAGGTGTCCGCGCAGAAGCTTGTGAGTATGGGTGGGGATACGGGTATGTGCCCGAGGCCCTATGGAAGCACAGATGAAGACAGGAAGAGGTTGAGGCGTGATGGGAGTTAAAAGTTAAAAACGAGGACCTCTGACACTCAGAGACCCAATGCCAACCCTAAAGATGCAGTACAGATCTTCCTACATTCTTTTCATCTCGCCTGGTCCCTAGGCACGGCCGGAGGCGCACCCCGGTGCATGCTACCTACATAGGAGAACAAAAATCCGCATTTGTTGACAAGTGACAGAAAGGGGGTGACTCCTGTTCCATGGTCATGTGGGTCTTCTTCCCGGAAGGCCGTGAGAGTGCAGGCCCACGCACGAGAATGACATTCCTCTTGTGAGAGTGGTTCACACACCCCTGAGTGTGGGAGTCATTACCCGTGGGGTGAATTTTCTGTCCTGTGAAGCTCTGCTCATTCCCAGTGTGGCCTACACATCCAGGAAGATTTGTAACGAGCAAAGACAGAACACACTTGCAATATTCGGAGAGGG
>NW_022323692.1:0-5557 GCF_002776525.5 Piliocolobus tephrosceles
CCCTCTCCGAATATTGCAAGTGTGTTCTGTCTTTGCTCGTTACAAATCTTCCTGGATGTGTAGGCCACACTGGGAATGAGCAGAGCTTCACAGGACAGAAAATTCACCCCACGGGTAATGACTCCCACACTCAGGGGTGTGTGAACCACTCTCACAAGAGGAATGTCATTCTCGTGCGTGGGCCTGCACTCTCACGGCCTTCCGGGAAGAAGACCCACATGACCATGGAACAGGAGTCACCCCCTTTCTGTCACTTGTCAACAAATGCGGATTTTTGTTCTCCTATGTAGGTAGCATGCACCGGGGTGCGCCTCCGGCCGTGCCTAGGGACCAGGCGAGATGAAAAGAATGTAGGAAGATCTGGACTGCATCTTTAGGGTTGGCATTGGGTCTCTGAGTGTCAGAGGTCCTCGTTTTTAACTTTTAACTCCCATCACGCCTCAACCTCTTCCTGTCTTCATCTGTGCTTCCATAGGGCCTCGGGCACATACCCGTATCCCCACCCATACTCACAAGCTTCTGCGCGGACACCTTCATTCACACCCGGGGCCGGTCGTCTGGGCAGCTCTCGGAGGGCGGGGCGGGGGTGCGGGCAGTTTTTCAACTATCGGGTTCCCTGTTGTTCACCTTTCTTGTTGCCTTCTGCCTGGCTCCCCAATGTTTGCTGACGGAGTGTGCGGGATGGGGTTGAGGTGTGGGCAGCAGGGTGCAGAGCAGCCTCCTGGCCCAACAGGCCTCTGTGCGGACACGGTGCAGACCCCGGCTTAAGGGGCTGACGCTTTCTCCTTGCTGGTGGCTCTTTTTCTGTGAGGCCACTCACAGGGCTGCCGGCTGTCCACCTGGGGCACTCTGCATTCCGGTTCGCTCTCAACCTCATCGCTCACTCTGATTCTTTGTGTACTTTCGGAGTTTTCCTCCCTTCACTTTTGTCTTCTTCACTTTCTTTACTTTTCGTCCGCTTCTGCTTGGGGAGGTCGGAAGCGGCCTGGAAGGTCGGGTCGACTGGGCGCGGGAATACCATTAGGGAAAACAGGATTACTTTTCCTAAGGAAAAGCCTAGCTCACCGCTGAGAGGAGAAACTGGCATTTCCCTCCCCTTTCTGCCCTGTCTCCCTGTTGCCGTGGGTGGCTGATTACCTCTTTTCCCTGGTGTCCAATTCCTCCCTGTTCATTCCCTTCCTCTTATATTCTTTTGGGGTGAGGATGTCCTTCCCTGCCTTGGTCTTGCAGACTTGGGGCTCGGTAACCCTTGCAGTCGGCTGATGACATCCTCAGGGCAAGGTTCGGCCTGCACCTGTGTCCTCTGTAGCTTCTCTAGGCCTGTTTGCGGATCCAAGTTTTGATCCCATTCAGGAAAGATCCCATCAATAAGAAACTTCCTGGTTGTTTGTCCTTTAATCGGGACGGGACAGGTGGCTCCTTCTCCCTGGTTGTGTAGGTCACCACCCACTGAGGTCTTCCTGAGCTACATCCTCCAGGACAGCTACAGTGGCATGGACCTCCCTCTTTCTTTTTCTGTTCTCCTTCTGTTTCTTCTTCCTATTCCTCCTCCTTCTTCTCTTCTTTTCTTCTTCCCTTTCTCCTCGAATTTACCTCTTGCTCCTCCCCTTCAACTTCCTCTCCTCCTCCCCCTCATGCTCCTCCTGTTTCTCTTCCTCCTCTTTCTCCTCCTCCTCCTCCTCCTTCGTGGACTCCTCCTCCTCCTCCTGCTCTTTCTTCTTCTTCTTCTTCTTCTTCTTCTTCTTCTTCTTCTTCTTCTTCTTCTTCTTCTTCTTCTTCTTCTTCTCATTTTTCTTTTTATTTCTGTTAGTCTTTGTTCTCTTCCTCCTCCTCCTCCTCCTCTTCCTCCTCCTTGTTTGCCTCTTCTTCTTTTTCTGCTTTGGCTTCTGCTTTTGCTTCCTTTTTCCCCTTCACATTCAGATCTGTTCGGGCAAGTGTTCTAGGATACTGCTTCTTTTGCTTTTTGATGATTTGGCATGTCCCTCTGCAGCACTAGGCCTAGAGGAAGCCTCAGTTTTGTTCTCAAAGGAGCACTGATGGAGGTCACCAGTTTAGTCCCTCTGGTGCACCAAAAAGCTGCCCACGTGTTACTTTTCGGTGAAATGTCGTGGTGAACCCACCCTTCTCCAGTACCTCGTGTGTCGCCGTTGTTCCCTATTCTCCTTGTGGATGCTCTGAGTGTGCCATCCTGAGCCATTAGGAGCTTTGGCAAGTTTTCCCCTGTCTCCTTTTTTTCTAGTCAAGCCATGTGAATGAACACATGGATCCGGATTTCAGTGTGTGCAGGCAGGTGTCTCTGCCACGTGTTCATTTGCCCACTGTCAGTCACACAGGCAGGCACCCACACACGGCAGACACAGATACACATGCACGCAATCATGAGAGATTCCGCAACCCAAACTGAAATACACGCGCACACAGAGACACATGCACACGCAGACACAAACACACAAGTTAAATATGCCCAAGTGGACACACACATACATACACAAACACATGCGGGCGCGCGCACGCACACACGCGTAAGCTCATACTGCCAAAAGGGGGTGAGCTCAAGCATTATCAGACACAGACACGTACACACCACCACTGGCTCGAAAGTGCCCGCGATCTCTTCCACACTGGCTCTAAATGTGCAAAGCAGAACGGGAGACAGACCAGACCAGCATTCCTGGCTCCGGTCCTGGGTCTTCATGCCATTTATTGTGCAACTGGGACCTTCTCCTGAGAATGAATGCGGAAGTCTGTTATCAGATAGGCCCAAGCAGCAGGTGTGAAACTGGAGCATCCTGGGTCATGCTGTTTGAAAAGGGACCCCACTTTGGAGTAGGGACAGAGAAAGTCCCCTTGGAGTCTTGGCTCTAGAGTGTGATGCTATGAGTATCTGTGGCACGGGGTGGCCTTCTCAGGCCTCCCTGAGCCTCCCTCCTCCCACCCTCCCCTGTGTGAAAGCCAGGTCAGCCTGAGCAGACTCAGATTTGAGTGTGTTGCTGAGTGTCTCTTGTGAGGGAGCCTCCTGCCACAGCCCTGTGGCTGCCTGCTGCCATGTGCCATCCCAAGGTGGTAAACACTACCAGCAGCTCCGGGCCTTGGGAGGACCCCCAGTCCTGGGGCAAATCCTTGTGTAAGTCAGCTGGCCGGCCAGCGCCTTGTCCTGGGGCGGCACCCCTGTGATCCCAGTCCTCCTGTGCTTTCCCAGAGGCCATGATTACGTGTCCTTTGTCGTTTACTTTCTGCACCAGCGGTAGCCAAAAACCCTGAAGACGGCCAAAGGAAGGGCAGAGGTTGGCTGCCTCCACAGCACTCTCGCAGGGTCTCCAGCCTACTGGTCCTTGGTCCTAGGGTCCTGTAAGCCTGGTGGTCAACCTGGGACCAGGCGTCTGGTTCCTTTCTCTTCTCCCTGTCTTTCTATGATGCTGATGATGGTGGTGGTGATGATGATGATGATGATGATGATGATGATGATGATGATTTCTCCTTCCTCTTTACTTTTTTTCACAGAGAAAGGGCGGAGGCCCTCGGATTGGAGGGGCATTTGTGGAGCCACACTGCCATCAAGCGGAAACTGTTTCTGGAAATCGGAGGCTGTAGGGCAGAAGCACTGGGGAAAGCCCAAGAGCGCAAAGGAGAGGGTGGTGTGGAACCCCAGACTCAAGCGGGACGGGAGAGGAACTCCTCGCTGGCCCTTGGCCTGGGCTCATTCCCAGGATGGCGCCCTGGCTCCACAGCTGTATATAAGAAAGGGCAGTCGGGGCGGCACGCCATGGCTTCCCCTCGCAGTCTCCAGGAACTGCCAGGCATGGGTGGCCCCACACTCAGCGCTCCGAATCTTTTTTACTTTCCCAGGCGGGATAGAGGCTTTCTGGGCCCCCTGTGGCCCCAGCCAAGGGCATCCCGGAACTGCCCCCAAAAGAGACCAGAGCAAAGGGCCCCGTTCTCTGGCTGTCAGCGGCCAGGGGCTTCCCTTATGCGTATCTCAAAATGGCTGCCGGGGCAGCTCCACCCTGTGGGCTGACGGGTCTTCGGGATGCCTGGCTGATCTGTCTCGGGGCCTCTAGAGTAGCTGCTTCTCCAAGGGGTCCCAATGGCAGGTACGCTTTGTTCTGGGGCTCTAAACCCCGGTCGGGGAAACCCCGGATAAGGCAGAGTCCACCCAGCCCCGCCCATCCTCCCTCTTCTGGGTGCCTGGCAGAAGGCAAGTGTCCCTGCAGCCTCTTGTCATGATCAGAAACACCGTCCGCTGGATGGCACTGTGGCTCCACAAATGGCCGTCAGGTCTTTACCCTCCCCCCCCTTGCCTTCGTCTTTCTCCATTTGCTGCCAACGGAATAAAACAAACGCAAAACACACAAAGCAAAGAAACAACCAAAGAAACCGGCCGAGGAGCACCCACCTCACCTACAGCAGGGCTGCCCACCTACAGTGGTCACTTTGGGGAAACCTGCAACAGTAGGAGGGTTCTCTGCCTCCCCCCTTCCCTCTGGATTCTTCTCCTGGGCAGGGTTCCCGGTGAACCAGAGAACCTGAAGACATTACACCCTTAGGGCTGTGGCATGGTGGGGGTAGGTCGCACTGCGGGCAGTGCCAGGGGGTACAGGGGGAGGGATATGTGGATGTGTGGGTCTGCATGCGGGCCGCTGCAGATTCCTCTAGGAATCTGCACAGGCCGCCTGAAGCAAGAGACCGGGCTGCATGCTTGTGCGCACCACACTTGTCCCTAGATAGCACTCTTCCTCTTGGGGAAGCGACCAAAGTTGGATCCAAAGCAGCCAGGTCCGGCAGGCATCCGCACATTGTTGACCCATCTAGCTGCAGGGAGTCGGGCCGGATGTTTTTTGGGACGGGACTGGACGGGACGGACTCCCCGCCGAGACCTGCAGTTGCCTCTCTCTCTCTCTCTCTCAATCTCTCTCTCTCTCTCAATCTCTCTCTCTCTCTCTCTGGAGCCCAGGCACTCATCCGTGCACAGGGGTAGGAGGAGCATTCCGGGTGGGTTTCACAGGTGGCTCTCCTGGAGAGAGAGCCTCTTGACGTATCTGACGGAGCATGCGTGCTCCCTGGAAGGCGGCGGCTCACCACTTAGTTGCCAGGCATCTTGGTCATTCTACCCAAGTGCATGGGTAGCCAGGGCCCAGACTGCCCCCTTTCGCCTGGGCCCAGTCTGAATTCCTGTGCCGCGTGTGGAGGTGGAGTTTGAGCCTTGAGTGTTTTGGGGGGGGGGGGGGGGGGGGGGGGGGGGGGGGGGGGAGCCTGTGCTTTGGTTTGATGGAGTGCTCACTGGGCTCTCCAGCTAAACTCTGGTGCTTGCCGGATGTTCAGCCCGGAGAACGCACCAGACGGTCAAGGACAAATCGTGCCGCCCCTTTAGGGTCTCCAGGCAGACAGAAGAAAGCCTGAGGCGGGCCATCATAGGGTGCCTACGTTGGGACGCGAAGCCATGACCGCGTTGCGCTAAAGGTTGCATATGCTACTCATGCCCCTGGCTGCCTGGGCAGCAGCATGGAACACAACCCTCTCCGAATATTGCAAGTGTGTTCTGTCTTTGCTCGTTACAAAT
>NW_022323693.1:0-1213 GCF_002776525.5 Piliocolobus tephrosceles
GAGGAGAAAACTGTAACTCTGTGAGGCGAATTCACAGATCACAATAAGGTTTGTCAGAAAGCTTGTTTCTCATTTGTAAAGGAGGACATTACCTTTGGCCCTGTAGTCTTCCAAGGGATCCGAAATATCAGTTCTCAGATTTCACAGAAAGAGGACTAGTCACCGGCTCCACGAAATACAGGTGTAATTCAGTGAGTTGAAATCACACATCACAAAGCAGTTTCTCAGAAAGCTTCTTTCTTGATTGAGCTGAGGATATTTGTGGTCTCGGAGCGCCACCGTGTGTCTTATTGCAGATTCTGCGAAAGCACTGTTAGCAAACTTCTGAATGAAAACAAAGATTTAACTCAGTGAGCTGAATTCACTCACAAGAAAGAAGTTTCTGAGAAGGCTTCTCTGCAGATTTGTCTGAGGGTAGTTCATTATTGACCATTGGATTCAACCATATCCAAGATATCACTCCTGCCTTCCACAAAATCAGTGCTACCAGACTCCTCCATGAAGAGTGGTGTAACACTTTGAAATGAATTCACACAACACAAAGCAGTTTCTCAGAACGCTTCATTCCGGTTTTTCTCGGAGGATATTTCCTTTTTCACCATAGCCCTCAATGAGCTCCCCAATATCACTTTGCAGAATTCACGACTACAGGGTTAGCAAACTGCTACAAGAAGGGAAAGGTGAATCTCTGTGTCATGAATTCACACATCAGAAAGTAATTTCTCAGAAAGTTTCTTTCCAGTTATTATCTGAAGATATTTCCGTTTTCACCATGGGCCTTAATGCACTCCAAAATATCACTTTTCAGATTTCACGACAAGACTTTTAACAAACTGCTTCATGAAGACAAAGTTGTAACTCGGAGAGATGAATTCACATGTCACAGAGTTTATCAGAAAGTTACCTTCTAGTTTTTATTTGAGGATATTTCCTTTGTCACCCGAAGGGTCATTAGCCTATGAAATATCCCAATGCAGATTTCTAAAAATCAGTGTTAGCAAACGGATCAATGAAAAGGAAAGTGTAATTCTGTGAGTTGTGTTCACAGGTCAATATGTAGGCGCTCAGAACGCTTCTTTCCAGTTTTCATAAGAAGATATTTCCTTTTTCAGCATAGCTTTCAATGGGCTCGCAAATATCACTTTGCAAATTCCACGAGAACAGCTTTAGCGAACGGCTTCATGAGGAGAAAACTGTAACACTGTGAGGCGAA
>NW_022323694.1:0-1213 GCF_002776525.5 Piliocolobus tephrosceles
TTCGCCTCACAGTGTTACAGTTTTCTCCTCATGAAGCCGTTCGCTAAAGCTGTTCTCGTGGAATTTGCAAAGTGATATTTGCGAGCCCATTGAAAGCTATGCTGAAAAAGGAAATATCTTCTTATGAAAACTGGAAAGAAGCGTTCTGAGCGCCTACATATTGACCTGTGAACACAACTCACAGAATTACACTTTCCTTTTCATTGATCCGTTTGCTAACACTGATTTTTAGAAATCTGCAT
Source organism: Piliocolobus tephrosceles (assembly GCF_002776525.5). NCBI lineage: Eukaryota > Metazoa > Chordata > Mammalia > Primates > Cercopithecidae > Piliocolobus > Piliocolobus tephrosceles. The sequence goes on from NW_022323694.1 coordinate 243, forward strand.
TGGGATATTTCATAGGCTAATGACCCTTCGGGTGACAAAGGAAATATCCTCAAATAAAAACTAGAAGGTAACTTTCTGATAAACTCTGTGACATGTGAATTCATCTCTCCGAGTTACAACTTTGTCTTCATGAAGCAGTTTGTTAAAAGTCTTGTCGTGAAATCTGAAAAGTGATATTTTGGAGTGCATTAAGGCCCATGGTGAAAACGGAAATATCTTCAGATAATAACTGGAAAGAAACTTTCTGAGAAATTACTTTCTGATGTGTGAATTCATGACACAGAGATTCACCTTTCCCTTCTTGTAGCAGTTTGCTAACCCTGTAGTCGTGAATTCTGCAAAGTGATATTGGGGAGCTCATTGAGGGCTATGGTGAAAAAGGAAATATCCTCCGAGAAAAACCGGAATGAAGCGTTCTGAGAAACTGCTTTGTGTTGTGTGAATTCATTTCAAAGTGTTACACCACTCTTCATGGAGGAGTCTGGTAGCACTGATTTTGTGGAAGGCAGGAGTGATATCTTGGATATGGTTGAATCCAATGGTCAATAATGAACTACCCTCAGACAAATCTGCAGAGAAGCCTTCTCAGAAACTTCTTTCTTGTGAGTGAATTCAGCTCACTGAGTTAAATCTTTGTTTTCATTCAGAAGTTTGCTAACAGTGCTTTCGCAGAATCTGCAATAAGACACACGGTGGCGCTCCGAGACCACAAATATCCTCAGCTCAATCAAGAAAGAAGCTTTCTGAGAAACTGCTTTGTGATGTGTGATTTCAACTCACTGAATTACACCTGTATTTCGTGGAGCCGGTGACTAGTCCTCTTTCTGTGAAATCTGAGAACTGATATTTCGGATCCCTTGGAAGACTACAGGGCCAAAGGTAATGTCCTCCTTTACAAATGAGAAACAAGCTTTCTGACAAACCTTATTGTGATCTGTGAATTCGCCTCACAGAGTTACAGTTTTCTCCTC
>NW_022323695.1:0-1130 GCF_002776525.5 Piliocolobus tephrosceles
ATGAGGAGAAAACTGTAACTCTGTGAGGCGAATTCACAGATCACAATGAGGTTTCTCAGCAAACTTGTTTCTCATTTGTAACGGAGGACATTTCCTTTGGCACTGTAGTCTTCCAAGGGATCCGAAATATCAGTTCTCAGATTCCACAAAAACAGGGCTAGCGATCGGCTCCACGAAATGCAGGTGTAATTCAGTGAGTTGAAGTCACACATCACAAAGCAGTTTCTCAGAAAGCTTCTTTCTTAAGCTGAGGATATTTGTGGTCTCGGAGCGCCACCGTGTGTCTTATGGCAGATTCTGCCAAAACACTGTTAGCAAGCTTCTGAATAAAAACAGAGATCGAACTCGGTGAGCTGCATTCACCCACAAGAAAGAAGTTTCTGAGAAGGCTTCTCTGCAGATTTGTCTGAGGGTAGTTCATTATTGACCATGGGATACAACCATATCCAAGATATCACTTCTGAGTTTCCACAAAATCAGTGCTAGTAGACTCCTCCATGAAGAGTGGTGTAAAACTTTGAAATGAATTCACGATAACCAAGCAGTTTCTCAGAACGCTTCATTCTGATTTTTCTCGGAGGATATTTCCTTTTTCACCACAGACATCAATCAGCTCCCAAATATCACTTTGCAGATTTCAGGACAACAGGGTTAGCAAACTGCTACAAGAAGGGAAAGGTGAATCTCTGTGTGATGAATTCACACATCAGAAAGGAATTTCTCAGAAAGTTTATTTCCATTTATTATCTAAGGATATTTCCGTTTTCACCATAGCCCTCACAAGGCTCCCAAATATCACTTTTCAGATTCCACGACAAGAGTGTTAGCAAAGTGCTTCGTGAAGACAAAGTTGTAACTTGGAGAGATGAATTCACATATCACAGAGAAGTTTATCAGAAAGTTACTTTCTAGTTTTTATTTGAGGCTACATCCTTTGTTACCCTAAGCGTCATTGTGCTAAGAAATATCCGAATGCAGATTTCAAGAAATCAGTGTTAGCAAACGGATGAATGAAAAGGAAAGTGTAACTCTGTGAGTAGTATTCACAGGTCACAATGCAGTTTCTCAAAACGCTTCTTTCTGGTTTTCATCTGAAGATATTTCCTTTTTCACCATAGCCCTCAATGGGC
>NW_022323696.1:0-3126 GCF_002776525.5 Piliocolobus tephrosceles
AATGCAGATTTCAAGAAGTCAGTGTTAGCAAACGGATCAATGAAAAGAAAGGTGTAACTCTGTGAGTTGTATTCACAGGTTACAATGCAGTTTCTCAGAACGCTTCTTTCCAGTTTTCATCTGAAGATATTTCTTTTTTCAGCATAGCCCCCAGTGGGCTCCCAAATATCACTTTGTGAATTCCACAAGAACAGTCTTAGTGAACGGCTTCATGAAGAAAAAGCTGTAACTCTGTGAGTCGAATTCACAGATCACAATGAGGTTTCTCAGAAAGCTTGTTTCTCATTTGTATCGGAGGATATTTCCTTTGGCCCTGTAGTCTTCCAAGGGATCTGAAATATCAGTTCTCATATTCCACAAACACAGGAGTAGCCATCGGCTCCACGAAATACAGGTGGAATTCAGTGGGTTGAAGTCACACATCACAAAGCAGTTTCTCAGAAAGTTTCTATTTTGAATAAGCTGAGGTTATTTGTGGTCTCGGAGCGCCACCGTGTGTCTCATTGCAGATTCTGCGAAAGCACTGTTAACAAGCTTCTGAATGAAAGCAAAGATCTAACACTGTGAGCTGAATTCGCCCACAAGAAGGAAGTTTCTGAGAAGGCCGCTCTGCAGATTTGTCTGAGGATAGTTCATTATTCACCATGGGATGCAATTGTTTCCAAGATATCACTTCTGAGCTTCCACAAAGACAGAGTTAGCAGACTCCTCCATGAAAGAGTGGTGTAACACTTTGAAATGAATTAGCAAATCACAAAGCAGTTTCTCAGAACGCTTCATTCCGGTTTTTCTCACAGGATATTTCCTTTTTCAACATAGCCCTCAATCACCTCCTCAATATCACTTTGCAGATTTTACGACAACATTGTTAGCAAACTTCTACAAGAAGGCAAAGGTGTATCTCTGTGTGATGAATTCACACATCAGAAAGGAATTTCTCAGAAAGCTCCTTTCCCGTTATTATCTGAGGATATTTCCATTTTCACCATGTGCCTCAATGCACTCCAAAATATTACTTTTCAGATTCCACGACAAGAGTGTTAGCAAACTGCTTCGTCAAGACAAAGTTGTAACTCAGAGAGATGAATTCTCATAACACAGAGAAGTTTATCAGAAAGCTACTTTCTAGTTTTTATTTGAGGATATTTCCTTTGTCACCCTAAGCTTCATTGTGCTAAGAAATATCCCATTGCACATTTCATGAAATCAGTGTTAGCAAACGGATCAATGAAAAGGAAAGTGTAACTCTGTGAGTTGTGTTCACAGGTCACAATGCGGTTTCTCAGAAAGCTTCTTTCCAGTTTCCATCTGAAGATATTTCCTTTTTCACCGTAGTCCTCAATGGGCTCGTAAATATCATTTGGCAAATTCCTCAAGAACAGTCTTAGCGAACGGCTTCATGAGGGGAGAACTGTAACTCTGTGAGGCGAATTCACTGATCACAATGAGGTTTCTCAGAAAGCTTGTTTCTCATTTGTATCCGAGGATATTTCCTTTGGCCCTGTAGTCTTCCAAGGGATCCGAAATATCAGTTCTCAGATTCCGGAAAAACAGGGTTAGCCATTGGCTCCACGAAATACAGGTGTAATTCAGTGAGATGATGTCACACATCACAAAGCAGTTTCTCAGAAAACTTCTAGCTTGACCGAGCTGAGGTCATTTGTGGTCTTGGAGCGCAACCATGTGTCTTATTGCAGATTCTGCGAAAGCACTCTTAGCAACCTTCTGAATGAAAACAATGATCTAACACTGTGAGCTGAATTCACCCACAAGAAGGAAGTTTCTGAGAAGGCTGCTCTGCAGATATGTCTGAGTATAGTTCATTATTCACCATGGGATTCAACCACATCCAAGATATCACTTCTGAGCTTCCCCAAAGTCAGTGCTAGCAGACTCCTCCATGAAAGAGTGGTGTAACACTTTGAAATGAATTCACACATCACAAAGCAGTTTCTCAGAACGCTTCATTCCGGTTTTTCTCAGAGGGTACTTCCTTTTTCACCATAGACCTCAATCAGCTTCCAAATATCACTTTGCAGAATTCACCACAACAGGGTTAGCAAACTGCTAGAAGAAGGGAAAGGTGAATCTCTGTGTGATGAATTCCTACATCAGAAAACAATTTCTCAGAAAGCTTCTTTCCAGTTATTATCTGAGGAGATTTCCTTTTTCACCATGGGCCTCAATATGCTCCTAAATATCACTTTGCAGATTTCACAACAACAGTGTTAGGAAACTGCTTCTTGAAGAGCAAGTTATAACTCGGTGATATGAATTCACATATCACAAAGAAGTTTCTCTGAAAGCTACTTTCTAGTTTTTATTTGAGGATATTTTCTTTAGCACCGTAAGCTTCATTGTGCTAATAAATATCCCTTGCAGATTTCAAGAAACTGTGTTATCAAACGGATCAATGAAAAAGAAAGTGTAACTCTCTGAGTTGCATTCACATGTCACAATGAAGTTTCTCAGAACGCTTCTCTCCAGTTTTTATCTGAGGATATTTCCTTTTTCACCATAGCCCTCAATGAGATCCCAAATATCACTTTGCAGATTTCACGACAACAGTGTTAGCAAACTGCTTCTTGAAGACAAAGTTGTAACTCGGTGATATGAATTCACATATCACAAAGAAGTTTCTCTGAAAGCTACTTTCTATTTTTTATTTGAGGATATTTTCTTTAGCACCGTAAGCTTCATTGTGCTAATAAATATCCCTTGCAGATTTCAAGAAACTGTGTTATCAAACGGATCCATGTAAAAGAAAGTGTAACCCTCTGAGTTGCATTCACATGTCACAATGCAGTTTCTCAGAATGCTTCTCTCCAGTTTTTATCTGAGGATATTTCCTTTTTCACCATAGCCCTCAATGAGCTCCCAAATATTGCTTTGCAGAATCCACCACCAGTGTTAGCAAACTGCTACCAGAAGGGAAAAGTGAATGTCTGTGTGATGAATTCACACATCAGAGAGCAACTTCTGAGAAGGTTGCTTTCTAGTTATTATCTGAGGATATTTCCGTTTTCACCATGGGCCTCAATGCCCTCCCTAATATCACTTTGCAGATACCAGAAAACACTGTTAGCAAACTTCTTCATGAAGACTAAGTTCTTGCTCAGTGTGATG
>NW_022323697.1:0-3126 GCF_002776525.5 Piliocolobus tephrosceles
CATCACACTGAGCAAGAACTTAGTCTTCATGAAGAAGTTTGCTAACAGTGTTTTCTGGTATCTGCAAAGTGATATTAGGGAGGGCATTGAGGCCCATGGTGAAAACGGAAATATCCTCAGATAATAACTAGAAAGCAACCTTCTCAGAAGTTGCTCTCTGATGTGTGAATTCATCACACAGACATTCACTTTTCCCTTCTGGTAGCAGTTTGCTAACACTGGTGGTGGATTCTGCAAAGCAATATTTGGGAGCTCATTGAGGGCTATGGTGAAAAAGGAAATATCCTCAGATAAAAACTGGAGAGAAGCATTCTGAGAAACTGCATTGTGACATGTGAATGCAACTCAGAGGGTTACACTTTCTTTTACATGGATCCGTTTGATAACACAGTTTCTTGAAATCTGCAAGGGATATTTATTAGCACAATGAAGCTTACGGTGCTAAAGAAAATATCCTCAAATAAAAAATAGAAAGTAGCTTTCAGAGAAACTTCTTTGTGATATGTGAATTCATATCACCGAGTTACAACTTTGTCTTCAAGAAGCAGTTTGCTAACACTGTTGTCGTGAAATCTGCAAAGTGATATTTGGGATCTCATTGAGGGCTATGGTGAAAAAGGAAATATCCTCAGATAAAAACTGGAGAGAAGCGTTCTGAGAAACTTCATTGTGACATGTGAATGCAACTCAGAGAGTTACACTTTCTTTTTCATTGATCCGTTTGATAACACAGTTTCTTGAAATCTGCAAGGGATATTTATTAGCACAATGAAGCTTACGGTGCTAAAGAAAATATCCTCAAATAAAAACTAGAAAGTAGCTTTCAGAGAAACTTCTTTGTGATATGTGAATTCATATCACCGAGTTATAACTTGCTCTTCAAGAAGCAGTTTCCTAACACTGTTGTTGTGAAATCTGCAAAGTGATATTTAGGAGCATATTGAGGCCCATGGTGAAAAAGGAAATCTCCTCAGATAATAACTGGAAAGAAGCTTTCTGAGAAATTGTTTTCTGATGTAGGAATTCATCACACAGAGATTCACCTTTCCCTTCTTCTAGCAGTTTGCTAACCCTGTTGTGGTGAATTCTGCAAAGTGATATTTGGAAGCTGATTGAGGTCTATGGTGAAAAAGGAAGTACCCTCTGAGAAAAACCGGAATGAAGCGTTCTGAGAAACTGCTTTGTGATGTGTGAATTCATTTCAAAGTGTTACACCACTCTTTCATGGAGGAGTCTGCTAGCACTGACTTTGGGGAAGCTCAGAAGTGATATCTTGGATGTGGTTGAATCCCATGGTGAATAATGAACTATACTCAGACATATCTGCAGAGCAGCCTTCTCAGAAACTTCCTTCTTGTGGGTGAATTCAGCTCACAGTGTTAGATCATTGTTTTCATTCAGAAGGTTGCTAAGAGTGCTTTCGCAGAATCTGCAATAAGACACATGGTTGCGCTCCAAGACCACAAATGACCTCAGCTCGGTCAAGCTAGAAGTTTTCTGAGAAACTGCTTTGTGATGTGTGACATCATCTCACTGAATTACACCTGTATTTCGTGGAGCCAATGGCTAACCCTGTTTTTCCGGAATCTGAGAACTGATATTTCGGATCCCTTGGAAGACTACAGGGCCAAAGGAAATATCCTCGGATACAAATGAGAAACAAGCTTTCTGAGAAACCTCATTGTGATCAGTGAATTCGCCTCACAGAGTTACAGTTCTCCCCTCATGAAGCCGTTCGCTAAGACTGTTCTTGAGGAATTTGCCAAATGATATTTACGAGCCCATTGAGGACTACGGTGAAAAAGGAAATATCTTCAGATGGAAACTGGAAAGAAGCTTTCTGAGAAACCGCATTGTGACCTGTGAACACAACTCACAGAGTTACACTTTCCTTTTCATTGATCCGTTTGCTAACACTGATTTCATGAAATGTGCAATGGGATATTTCTTAGCACAATGAAGCTTAGGGTGACAAAGGAAATATCCTCAAATAAAAACTAGAAAGTAGCTTTCTGATAAACTTCTCTGTGTTATGAGAATTCATCTCTCTGAGTTACAACTTTGTCTTGACGAAGCAGTTTGCTAACACTCTTGTCGTGGAATCTGAAAAGTAATATTTTGGAGTGCATTGAGGCACATGGTGAAAATGGAAATATCCTCAGATAATAACGGGAAAGGAGCTTTCTGAGAAATTCCTTTCTGATGTGTGAATTCATCACACAGAGATACACCTTTGCCTTCTTGTAGAAGTTTGCTAACAATGTTGTCGTAAAATCTGCAAAGTGATATTGAGGAGGTGATTGAGGGCTATGTTGAAAAAGGAAATATCCTGTGAGAAAAACCGGAATGAAGCGTTCTGAGAAACTGCTTTGTGATTTGCTAATTCATTTCAAAGTGTTACACCACTCTTTCATGGAGGAGTCTGCTAACTCTGTCTTTGTGGAAGCTCAGAAGTGATATCTTGGAAACAATTGCATCCCATGGTGAATAATGAACTATCCTCAGACAAATCTGCAGAGCGGCCTTCTCAGAAACTTCCTTCTTGTGGGCGAATTCAGCTCACAGTGTTAGATCTTTGCTTTCATTCAGAAGCTTGTTAACAGTGCTTTCGCAGAATCTGCAATGAGACACACGGTGGCGCTCCGAGACCACAAATAACCTCAGCTTATTCAAAATAGAAACTTTCTGAGAAACTGCTTTGTGATGTGTGACTTCAACCCACTGAATTCCACCTGTATTTCGTGGAGCCGATGGCTACTCCTGTGTTTGTGGAATATGAGAACTGATATTTCAGATCCCTTGGAAGACTACAGGGCCAAAGGAAATATCCTCCGATACAAATGAGAAACAAGCTTTCTGAGAAACCTCATTGTGATCTGTGAATTCGACTCACAGAGTTACAGCTTTTTCTTCATGAAGCCGTTCACTAAGACTGTTCTTGTGGAATTCACAAAGTGATATTTGGGAGCCCACTGGGGGCTATGCTGAAAAAAGAAATATCTTCAGATGAAAACTGGAAAGAAGCGTTCTGAGAAACTGCATTGTAACCTGTGAATACAACTCACAGAGTTACACCTTTCTTTTCATTGATCCGTTTGCTAACACTGACTTCTTGAAATCTGCATT
>NW_022323698.1:0-2302 GCF_002776525.5 Piliocolobus tephrosceles
AAACGAGCCTTGTGGATTATCTGCAGGTTTCATTGATCTGTGCGGTCTTCCCCGCGTGCATTAGGAAAACTGCCCTTGGTTCTAATAAGAACAGGGTTTGTCCTGGTGACAAGGAAAAATTTCTTCTTATGTCCATGTATCTCCAAGGGGGATACTTTCTCCAGGTGGAGGCTGTGGCCAAGCACTGGGGGGACTCAGAGGGCTGCTGGGAAGGGGTGGGCCCCCTCCTCCCAGAGGGAAGCTCCCGGGGCCCTCTCAAGCACCCCTGCCTGTGGGAATGCCTCATCCCAAGCTCAGGATGGTGGCCCAGGCTTGTGGAACCAGCCAGGAAAATGAAAGGAGGGCACATTTCCTGGGGAATCTCGCCTGCCCATCAGGGAGCCCTGGAGGAAATTCTGCAACATCACCTGAGGCTTCTTTTTTTATTTTTATTTTTTGAGATGGAGTCTCCCTCAGTCACCCAGGCTGGAGTGCAGTGGTGTGATCTTGGCTCACTGCAACCTCTGCCTCCTGGGCTCAAGCCATTCTCCTGTCTCAGCCTCCGGAGTAGCTGGGATTAGAGGTGCCCGCCACCACACCCAGCTAATTTTTGTATTTTTAGTAGAGAAGGGCTTTCACCGAATTGGCCAGTCTGGTTTTGAACTCCTGACCTCAAGTGATCTGCCCACCTTGGCCTCCCAAAGTGCTGGGATTACAGGTATGAGCCAGGGCGCATGGCCCACCTGAGGCTTCTTTTTCCTTTCCCAGCCACACCACCATCCTGGTGGAATTCTCTTGTGAGGAGGGCCAAGGCCTGAACTACCTGCCAGGGAAGCACCTTGGGGTTTGTCCAGGCAACCAGCCGGCCCTGGTCCAAGGCATCCTGGAGCAAGTGGTGGACGGCCCCACACCGCCCCCCGCCCCCAGACAGTACGCCTGGAGGCCCTGGACGAGAGCAGTGAGCCCTGGGCCGGGGAGCCAGTGCTGCCTGGCATCCTCCAGTCACCCCACCTGACTGAGGGGCTAGGCCTGGGCCTGCCAGTGACAACCATCCCTGCCCTTCCTGCTGAGAGGGTGGGCTGCCAAAATCTTATGTGAAAGCAGCTGTGGAAACAGTCCCAGCCACAGGCATGGCTCCCTGGCCTTGCTTTCTCCAGTGATAATGACACCGCCAGTGTATCTCCCTCAATGCAGTGACCAAAGTCAGAAAGTGGGATCAGCCGGGCGTGGTGGCTCACGCCTGTATTCCCAGTACTTTGGGAAGCCAAAACTGGTGGATCACTTGAGGTCAAGAGTTTGAGAGCAGCCTGGCCAACAGGGCAAAACCCCATCTCTTCTAAAAATAAAAAATAAATTAGTTGGGCATGGTGGTGCACACCTGTAATCCCAGCCCCTCGGGAGGCTGAGGCACAAGAATCACTTGAATCCAGGAGGAGGAGGTTGCAATGAGCTGAGATCGCCCCACTGCACTCCAGCCTGGGTGACAGAGACTCCGTCTCAAAAAAATTTTTAAAAAGTGGGATCAGAGAAGCAGAGCCTGGCAGTGTCCCCCACCATCCAGGAGAAAGTGAGGACAAGGAAACGTGTCCTTGTGACTGCAGGGTGATGGATGTGGTTCATCAGGACCCTGGTCGAATGGAAATAACGTCATGCTCATATTTTTACCTAATATTTAGGGAGCCTGTTTACCAGGCACAGCACCAACTCTTTTTTTTTTTTGAACATAGTCTTGCACTGTCGCCCAAGCTGGAGTGCAGTGGCATGATCTGGGCTCACTGCAACTTCTGCCTTCCAGGTGCAAGCGATTCTCCTGCCTCAGCCTCCGGAGTAGCTGGGATTATAGGTGCCCACCACCACACCCACCTAATTTTTGTATTATTAGTAGAGACGGGGTTTCCTATGTCAACCAGGCTGGTCTTGAATGCCTGACCTTGTGATCCACCCACCTTAGCCTCCCAAAGTGCTGGGATTATAGGTGTGAGCTACCACACCTGGCCACAGTACCAACTATTATGTGCACGATTTCATTCAGCGCTCATGCCAACCCAGCAAGATAGGTTTTGGTATCAGATCTGTTTTACAGGGAGGAAACCCAAGGCCCAGAGGCTTCGGTCACCTCAAAAGTGGGGAACCAGGGTTTGAACCCGTGTCTCCTGGCCCCAGGGTCTGTGCTGTGACTGCCCTGCATGCTGCCCCCTGGGACTTCCCTTTGGGCTCATCTCCTGCTCACCCAGCACCTCTTGGTACAGCACCCAGGGGACTGCAGTCATGGGCTCTTCTCTGAGTGAACAACTGGCCTGTGAGGTATCCATTAGTCTTTGGT
>NW_022323699.1:0-1130 GCF_002776525.5 Piliocolobus tephrosceles
GCCCATTGAGGGCTATGGTGAAAAAGGAAATATCTTCAGATGAAAACCAGAAAGAAGCGTTTTGAGAAACTGCATTGTGACCTGTGAATACTACTCACAGAGTTACACTTTCCTTTTCATTCATCCGTTTGCTAACACTGATTTCTTGAAATCTGCATTCGGATATTTCTTAGCACAATGACGCTTAGGGTAACAAAGGATGTAGCCTCAAATAAAAACTAGAAAGTAACTTTCTGATAAACTTCTCTGTGATATGTGAATTCATCTCTCCAAGTTACAACTTTGTCTTCACGAAGCACTTTGCTAACACTCTTGTCGTGGAATCTGAAAAGTGATATTTGGGAGCCTTGTGAGGGCTATGGTGAAAACGGAAATATCCTTAGATAATAAATGGAAATAAACTTTCTGAGAAATTCCTTTCTGATGTGTGAATTCATCACACAGAGATTCACCTTTCCCTTCTTGTAGCAGTTTGCTAACCCTGTTGTCCTGAAATCTGCAAAGTGATATTTGGGAGCTGATTGATGTCTGTGGTGAAAAAGGAAATATCCTCCGAGAAAAATCAGAATGAAGCGTTCTGAGAAACTGCTTGGTTATCGTGAATTCATTTCAAAGTTTTACACCACTCTTCATGGAGGAGTCTACTAGCACTGATTTTGTGGAAACTCAGAAGTGATATCTTGGATATGGTTGTATCCCATGGTCAATAATGAACTACCCTCAGACAAATCTGCAGAGAAGCCTTCTCAGAAACTTCTTTCTTGTGGGTGAATGCAGCTCACCGAGTTCGATCTCTGTTTTTATTCAGAAGCTTGCTAACAGTGTTTTGGCAGAATCTGCCATAAGACACACGGTGGCGCTCCGAGACCACAAATATCCTCAGCTTAAGAAAGAAGCTTTCTGAGAAACTGCTTTGTGATGTGTGACTTCAACTCACTGAATTACACCTGCATTTCGTGGAGCCGATCGCTAGCCCTGTTTTTGTGGAATCTGAGAACTGATATTTCGGATCCCTTGGAAGACTACAGTGCCAAAGGAAATGTCCTCCGTTACAAATGAGAAACAAGTTTGCTGAGAAACCTCATTGTGATCTGTGAATTCGCCTCACAGAGTTACAGTTTTCTCCTCAT
>NW_022323700.1:0-2554 GCF_002776525.5 Piliocolobus tephrosceles
GAATTCACCCACAAGAAGGAAGTTTCTGAGAAGGCTGCTCTGCAGATATGTCTGAGGATAGTTCATTATTCACCATGGATTCAACTGTATCCAACATATCACTTCTGAGCTTCCACACAGTCAGTGCTAGCAGACTCCTCCACGAAAGAGTGGTGTAACACTTTGAAATGAATTCAGACATCACAAAGCAGTTTCTCAGAACGCTTCATTCCGGTTTTTCTCGGAGGATATTTCCTTTTTCACCATAGCCCTCAATGAGCTCCCCAATATCACTTTGCAGATTTCACGACAACAGGGTTAGGAAACTGCTACAAGAAGGGAAAGATGAATACCTGTGTGATGAATTCACACATCAGAAAGGAATTTCTCAGAAAGCTTCTTTCCCATTATTATCTGAGGATATTTCCGTTTTCACCATGGGCCTCAATGTACTCCAAAATATCGCTTTTCAGATTCCACGACAAGAGTGTTAGCAAACTGCTTCGTGAAGACAAAGTTGTAACTCGGAGAGATGAATTCACATATCACAGAGAAATTTGTCGGAATGTTACTTTTTAGTTTTTATTTGAGGATATTTCCTTTGTCACCCTAAGCTTCATTGTGCTAAGAAATATCCCAATGCAGATTTCAAGAAATCAGTGTTAGCAAACGGATGAATGAAAAGGAAAGTGTAACTCTCTTAGTTGTATTCACAGATCAGAATGCAGTTTCTCAGAACGCTTCTTTCCAGTTTTCATCTGAAGATATTTCCTTTTTCAGCATATCCCTCAATGGGCTCCCAAATATCACTTTGCAAATTCCACGAGACAGCCTTAGCGAACGGCTTCATGGGAAGAAAGCTGTAACTCTGTGTGTCGAATTCACAGATCACAATGATGTTTCTCAGAAAGCTTTTTTCTCATTTGTATCGGAGTATATTTCCTTTGGCACTGTAGTCTTCCAAAGGATCCGAAATATCTGTTCTCAGATTCCACAAAAAGAGGGCTAACCATCGACTCCATGAAATACAGGTGTAATTCAGTGAGTTGAAGTCACACATCACAAAGCAGTTTCTCAGAAAGCTTCTATCATGACTGAGCTGAGGTTATTTGTGGTCTCGGAGCGCCAACGTGTCTCTTATTGCAGATTCTGCGAAAGCACTGTTAGCAAGCTTCTGAATGAAAACAGCGATCTAACACTGTGACCTGAATTCACCCAAAAGATGAAAGTTTCTGAGAAGGCTGCTCTGCAGTCTAGTCTGAGGATAGTTCATTATTCACCGTGGGATACAACCATACCCACGATATCACTTCTGAGCTTCCTCAAAGTCAGTGTTAGCAGACTCCTCAGTGAAAGAGTGATGTATCACTTTGAAATGAATTCACACATCACGAAGCAGTTTCTCAGAACGCTTCATTCCGGTTTTTCTCGGAGGATATTTCCTTTTTCACCACAGCCCTCAATGAGCTCTCCAATATCACTTTGCAGATTTCACGACAACAGTGTTAGCAAACTGCTACAAGAAGGGAAAGGTGAATCTCTGTGTCATGAATTCTCACATCAGAAAGGAATTTCTCAGAAAGCTTCTTTCCAGTTATTATCTGAGGAGATTTCCGTTTTCACCATGGGCCTCAATATGCTCCTAAATATCACTTTGCAGATTTCACAACAACAGTGTTAGGAAACTGCTTCTTGAAGAGCAAGTTATAACTCGGTGATATGAATTCACATATCACAAAGAAGTTTCTCTGAAAGCTACTTTCTAGTTTTTATTTGAGGATATTTTCTTTAGCACCGTAAGCTTCATTGTGCTAATAAATATCCCTTGCAGATTTCAAGAAACTGTGTTATCAAACGGATCAATGAAAAAGAAAGTGTAACTCTCTGAGTTGCATTCACATGTCACAATGAAGTTTCTCAGAACGCTTCTCTCCAGTTTTTATCTGAGGATATTTCCTTTTTCACCATAGCCCTCAATGAGATCCCAAATATCACTTTGCAGATTTCACGACAACAGTGTTAGCAAACTGCTTCTTGAAGACAAAGTTGTAACTCGGTGATATGAATTCACATATCACAAAGAAGTTTCTCTGAAAGCTACTTTCTATTTTTTATTTGAGGATATTTTCTTTAGCACCGTAAGCTTCATTGTGCTAATAAATATCCCTTGCAGATTTCAAGAAACTGTGTTATCAAACGGATCCATGTAAAAGAAAGTGTAACCCTCTGAGTTGCATTCACATGTCACAATGCAGTTTCTCAGAATGCTTCTCTCCAGTTTTTATCTGAGGATATTTCCTTTTTCACCATAGCCCTCAATGAGCTCCCAAATATTGCTTTGCAGAATCCACCACCAGTGTTAGCAAACTGCTACCAGAAGGGAAAAGTGAATGTCTGTGTGATGAATTCACACATCAGAGAGCAACTTCTGAGAAGGTTGCTTTCTAGTTATTATCTGAGGATATTTCCGTTTTCACCATGGGCCTCAATGCCCTCCCTAATATCACTTTGCAGATACCAGAAAACATTGTTAGCAAACTTCTTCATGAAGACTAAGTTCTTGCTCAGTGTGATG
>NW_022323701.1:0-1213 GCF_002776525.5 Piliocolobus tephrosceles
AATGCAGATTTCAAGAAGTCAGTGTTAGCAAACGGATCAATGAAAAGGAAGGTGTAACTCTGTGAGTTGTATTCACAGGTTACAATGCAGTTTCTCAGAACGCTTCGTTCCAGTTTTCATCTGAAGATATTTCCTTTTTCAGCATAACCCTCAGTGGGCTCCCAAATATCACTTTGTAAATTCCATGAGAACAGCCTTAGCAAACGGCTTCATGAGGAGAAAGCTGTAACTCCGTGAGGCGAATTCACAGATCACAATGAGGTTTCTCAGAACGCTTGTTTCTCATTTGTATCAGAAGATATTACCTTTGGCCCTGTAGTCTTCCAAAGGATCTGAAATATCAGTTCTCAGATTCCACAAAAAGAGGGCTAGCCATCGGCTCCACGAAATACAGGTGTAATTCAGTGAGTTGAAATCACACATCACAAAGCAGTTTCTCAGAAAGCTTCTATCATGACTGAGCTGAGGTTATTTTTGGTCTTGCAGCACGACCGTGTCTCTTATTGCAGATTCTGCGAAAGCACTGTTAGCAAGCTTCTGAATGAAAACAGCGATCTAACACTGTGACCTGAATTCACCCAAAAGATGAAAGTTTCTGAGAAGGCTGCTCTGCAGATTAGTCTGAGGATAGTTCATTATTCACCGTGGGATACAACCATATCCACGATATCACTTCTGAGCTTCCTCAAAGTCAGTGTTAGCAGACTCCTCAATGAAAGAGTGATGTATCACTTTGAAATGAATTCACACATCACGAAGCAGTTTCTCAGAATGCTTTATTCCGGTTTTTCTCAGAGGATATTTCCTTTTTCACCCCAGCCCTCAATGAGCTCTCCAATATCACTTTGCAGATTTCACCACAATAGTGTTAGCAAACTGCTACAAGAAGGGAAAGGTGAATCTCTGTGTCATGAATTCTCACATCAGAAAGGAATTTCTCAGAAAGCTTCTTTCCAGTTATTATCTGAGGATATTTCCGTTTTCACCATGGCCCTCAATGCACTCCAAAATATCACTTCTCAGATTCCACGACAAGAGTGTAAACCAGCTGTTTCATGAAGACAAAGTTGTAACTCCGAGAGATGAATTCACATATCACAAAGAAGTTTATCAGAAACTTACTTTCTAGTTTTTATTTGAGGATATTTACTTTGTCACCCTAAGCGTCATTGTGCTAAGAAATATCCCAATGCAGATTTCAAGAAGTCAGTGT
>NW_022323702.1:0-10793 GCF_002776525.5 Piliocolobus tephrosceles
TTTTCACCATAACCCTCACTGGGTTCCCAAATATCACTTTGCCAATTTCACGAGAACAGTCTTAGCGAACGGCTTCATGAGGACAATGGTGTAACTCTGTGAGACCAATTCACAGATCACAAAGAAGTTTCTCAGAAAGCTTCTTTCTCATTTTTCTCGGCAGATATTTCCTTTGGCCCTGTAGTCTTCAAAGGGATCCGAAATATCAGATCTCAGATTCCACAAAAACGGGGCTAGCCAACGGCTCCACGAAATACAGCTGTAACTCAGTGAGTTGAATTCACACACCACCAAGCAGTTTCTCAGAAAGCTGCTTGCTTTTGGAGCTGAGGTTATTTGTGGTCTCGGATCGCCACCGTGTGTCTTATTGCAGATTCTGCGAAAACACTCTTAGCATGCTTCTCAATGAAAACAATGAGGAAACACTGCGAGCTGAATTCACCCACCCCCAAGAAGTTTCTGAGAAGGCTTCTCTGCAGATTTGTCTGAGGATATCTCATTATTCAGCATGGGATTCCACGATATCCAGGATGTCACGTCAGAGATTCCAGAAAATCAGTGCTAGCAAACTCCTCCATGAAAGAGTGGTGTAACACTGTGAAATGAATTCACACATCACAAAGCAGTTTCTCAGAAAGCTTCATTCCGGTTTTTCTCGGAGGATATTTCCTTTGTCTTTAGACTCTTCAAACCCAGCCCAAATATCAGTTCTCAGAATTCACAAAGACAGTGCTAGCAAACGGCTGCACGATAGAGTAGTGTAACTCTGTGAGATGAAGTGACATATCAGAAAGCAATCTCTCAGAAAGCTTCTTTCAAGTGTTTATCTGAGGATATTTCCTTTCTCACCGCAAGCTGCATAGAGCTAAGAAGTATCCTATGGCAGATTTCAAGGATACTGTGTTAGCAAACTGCTGAGTGAAGAGAAAAGTGTAACTCTGTGAGTTGCATTCATCCATCGCAATGCAGTTTCTCAAAACGCTTCTTTCCAGTTTTCATCTGAGGAGATTTCCTTTTTCACCATAGCCCACAATGAGCTCCTAAATATCAATTTCCAGAATCCACGAAAAGAGTGTTAGCAAACTGTTGGAAGAAGGGAAAGGTGAAACTCTGTATGATGAATTCCCACATCAGAAAGCAGTTTCTGAGAAAGCTTCTTTCTATCTATTATGAGGATATTTCCTTTTTCACCTTGGTTCTCAATACGCTCCCAAATATCACTTCACAGATTCCATGAAAACACTCTCAGCAAACTGCTTCGTGAAGAATGACTTGTAGCTCTTTGAGATGAATTCATATCTCACAAGGAAGTTTCTCCCGAGGCTTTTTTCAGTTTTCAATTGAGGATATTTCCTTTATCAGCGTAGGCCTCAATGCGAACCAAAGTAGCCCGTGTCAGGTTCCTCAAAGACAGTGTTAATCGACTGCTTCATGAAAAGTAAGTGTAATTCCGTGAGAAGAATTCACACATCACAAAGAAGTTTCTAAGAAAACCCCTTTCTAGTTTTTATCTGAAGATATTTCCTTTGGCACCATAACCTTCATTGCGCTAAGAAATATCCTAATGCAGATTTCAAGAAAACAGTTTTAGCAAACGGATCCATGAAAAGGAAAGGGTAACTCTGTGAGTTGCATTCACGTGTCACAATGCAGGTTCTAAGAACCCTTCTTTCCATTGTTTATCTGAGGATATTTCCTTTTTCGCCGTAGCCCTCACTGGGCTCCCAAATATCACTTTGCCAATTCCACGAGAACAGTCTTAGTGAAGGGCTTCATGAGGAGAAAGGTGTAACTTTGTGAGTCGAATTCACAGATCACAAAGAAGTTTCTCAGAAAGCTTCCCCCTCATTTTTCTCCGCGGACATTTCCTTTGGCCCTAGATTCTTCAAAGGGATCCGAAATATTAGTTCTCAGATTCCACAAAAACGGGGCTAGCCAACGGCTCCACGAAATACAGCTGTAACTCAGTGAGTTGAAGTCACACATCACAAAACAGTTTCTCAGAAAGCTTCTAGCTTGACTGTGCTGAGGATTTTTGTGGTCTCGGAGCGCCACCGTGTGTCTTATTGCAGATTCTGCGAAAACACTCTTAGCATGCTTCTCAATGAAAACAATGAGGAAACACTGCGAGCTGAATTCTCCCACCAACAAGAAGTTTCTGAGAAGGCTTCTCTGCAGATTTGTTTGAGAATATTTCATTCCTCAGCATGGGATTTAACGATATCCAAGATGTCAATTCTGAGATTCCACAAAATCAGTGGTAGCAAACTCCTCCATGAAAGAGTGGTGTTACACTGTGAAATGAATTCACACATCACAAAGCAGTTTCTCAGAAGGCTTCATTCCAGTTTTTCTCGGAGGATATTTCCTTTGTCCTTAGACTCTTCAAACCCATTTCAAATATCAGTTCTCAGAATTCACAAAGACAGTGCTAGCAAAACGCTGCAGAATCGAGTAGTGTAACTCTTTGAGATGAAGTCGCATATCAGAAAGCAATCTCTCAGAAAGCTTCTTTCAAGTGTTTATCTGAGGATATTTCCTTTCTCACCGCAAGCTGCATAGAGCTAAGAAGTATCCCATGGCAGATTTCAAGGAAACTGTGTTAGCAAACTGCTGAGTGAAGAGAAAAGTGTAACTCTGTGAGTTGCATTCATCCATCGCAATGCAGTTTCTCAAAACGCTTCTTTCCAGTTTTCATCTGAGGAGATTTCCTTTTTCACCATAGCCCACAATGAGCTCCTAAATATCAATTTCCAGAATCCACGAAGAGAGTGTTAGCAAACTGTTGGAAGAAGGGAAAGGTGAAACTCTGTATGATGAATTAACACATCAGAAAGCAGTTTCTGAGAAAGCTTCTTTCTAGCTATTATCTGAGGATATTTCCTTCTTCACCGTGGGCCTCATTGCGCTCCCAAATATTACTTGGGAGATTCCATGAAAACACTGTCAGCAAACTGCTTCGTGAAGACTAAGTTCTAATTCTGTGAAATGAATTCACAGAACACAAGGAAGTTTTTCAGAAAGCTTCTTTCAAGTTTTTTTTTTTTTTTTGAGACGGAGTCTCGCTCTGTCACCTGCGCTGGAGTGCAGTGGACGGATCTCAGCTCATTGCAAGCTCCGCCTCCCGGGTTTACACCATTCTCCTGCCTCAGCCTCCCGAGTAGCTGGGACTACAGGTGCCCGCCGCCTCGCCCGGCTAGTTTTTGGTGTTTTTTAGTACACACCGGGTTTCACCATGTTAGCCAGGATGGTCTCGATATGCTGACCTCGTGATCCGCACGTCTCGGCCTCCCAAAGTGATGGGATTACAGGCTTCAGCCAGTGCGCCAGGCCCTTTTTCAACGTTTTTAACTGACGATATTTCCTTTAGCAGCGTAGGTCTCAATGAGATGCAAAGTAGCAATTCTCAGGTTCCTCAAAGACAGTGTTAATGGACTGCTCCATGAAACATAAGTGTAACTCCTTGAGATGAATTCACACATCACCAAGAAGTTTCTAAGAAGGCTTCTTTCTAGATTTCGTCTGAGGATATTTCTTTTGTCACCGTAAGCTTCATTGCTCTAAGAAGTATCCCATTATAGATTTCAAGAAAACTGTGTTAGCAAACTGATCACTGAAAAGAAACGTGTAACCCTGTGAGTTGCTTTCACACATCGCAATACAGTTTCTCAGAAGGCTTCTTTCCAGTTTTCATCTGAGGATATTTCCTTTTTAACCATAGGCCTCAATGAAGTCCCAAATATCACATTGCAGAATCCACGACAACAGTGCTAGCAAACTGTTCCAAGAAGGGAAGGGTCGAACACTGTGTGATGAAGTCACATATCAGAAAGCAATCTCTCAGAAAACTTCTCTCTAGTTATTTTCTGAGGATATTTCCTTTTTCACCATGGGCCCCAGTGGGATCCCAAATACGACTTTGCATATTCAACAAAAAGAGTGTTAGCAAACTGCCTCCTGAGGACTAAGCTGTAACTCTGTGAGATGAATTCACAGATCACAAGGAAGTTTCTCAGAAAGCTTCTTTCACGTTTTGAACTGATGATATTTCCTTTATCAGCGTAGGCCTCAATGCGATCCAAAGTAGCCTTTCTCAGGTTCCTCAAAGACAGTTTTAATGGACTGCTTCACGAAAATACGTGTGGCTTTGTGAGATGAATTCACACATCACCAAGAAGTTTCTAAGAAATCTTCTTTCTGGTTTTCATCTGAAGATATTTCCTTTGTCACCGTAAGCTTCATTTTGCTTAGAAGTATCCCATTGCAGATTTCAAGAAAACTGTGTTAGCAAACAGATCACTGAAGAGAAATGTGTAACTCTGTGAGTTGCATTCACATATCGCAATGCAGTTTCTGAGAAGGCTTCTTTCCAGTTTTCATCTGAGGATATTTCCTTTTTCACCATAGTCCTCAATGAGCTCCGAAATATCACTTTGCAGAATCCACGACAACAGTGTTAGCAAACTGTTCCAAGAAGGGAAGGGTGGAACTCTGTGTGATGAAGTCACACATCAGAAAGCAATC
The DNA here is from genome assembly GCF_002776525.5 of Piliocolobus tephrosceles. Classification (NCBI taxonomy): domain Eukaryota; kingdom Metazoa; phylum Chordata; class Mammalia; order Primates; family Cercopithecidae; genus Piliocolobus; species Piliocolobus tephrosceles. The sequence goes on from NW_022323702.1 coordinate 4,525, forward strand.
TCTCACAAAGGTTCTCTGTAGTTATTATCGGAGGATATTTCCTTTTTCAGCATGGGCCCCAATTGGCTCGCAAATATCACTTTGCAGATCCACGAAAAGAGTGTTAGCATCACGAGGTCAGGAGATCGAGACCATCCTGGCTAACACGGTGAAACCCCGTCTCTACTAAAAAATACAAAAAACTAGCTGGGCGAGGTGGCGGGCGCCTGTAGTCCCAGCTACTCGGGAGGCTGAGGCAGGAGAATGGCGTGAACCCGGGAGGCGGAGCTTGCAGTGAGCTGAGATCCGGCCACTGCACTCCAGCCTGGGCGACAGAGCGAGACTCTGTCTCAAAAAAAAAAAAAAAAGAGTGTTAGCAAACTGCTTCCCGAGGACTAAGTTGTAACACCTTGAGATGAATTCACAGATCACAAAGAAGTTTCTCAGAAAGCTTCTTTCACGTTCTGATGTGGTGATATTTCCTTTATCAGTGTAGGCCTCCATGCGATCCATATAGCCCTTCTCAGGTTCTTCAAAGACAGTGTTAATGGACTGCTCCCTGAAACATAAGTGTAACTCTGTGAGATGAATTCACACATCACCAAGAAGTTTCTAAGAAAGCTTCTTTCTAGTTTTCATCTGAGGATATTTCCTTTGTCACCATAAGCTTCATTGCGCTAAGAAATATCCCATTGCAGATTTCAAGAAAACTGTGTTAGCAATCTGATCACTGAAGAGACACGTGTGACTCTGTGAGTTGCTTTCACACATCGCAATGCAGTTTCTCAGAAGTCTTCTTTCCAGTTTTCATCTGAGGATATTTCCTTTTTCACCATAGCCCTCAATGAGATCCCAAATATCACTTTGCAGAATCCACGACAACAGTGTTAGCAAACTGTTCGAAGAAGGGAATGGTGGAAATCTGTGTGATGAAGTCACGCATCAGAAAGCAGTCTCTCAGAATGCTTCTCTGTAGTTATTATCTGAGGATATTTCCTTTTTCACCATGGGTTCCAATGTGCTCCCAAATATCACTATGCCGATTCCACGGAAAGAGTGTTAGCAAACTGCTTCCTGAGGACGAAGTTGTAACTCTGTGAGATGAATTTACAGATCGCAAAGAAGTTTCTCAGAAAGCTTCTTTCACGTTTTGAAGGGATGATATTTCCTTTACCAGCATAGGCCTCAGTGCGATCCAAAGTAGCCCTTCTCAGGTTCCTCAAAGACAGTGTTAATGGACTGCTCCACGAAACATAAGTGTAACTCTGTGAGGTGAATTCACACATCACCAAGAAATTTCTAAGAAATCTTCTTTCTAGTTTTCATCTGAGGATATTTCCTTTGTCACCCTTAAGCTTCATTGCGCTAAGAAATATCCCATTGCAGATTTCAAGAAAACTGTGTTAGCAAACTGATCACTGAAGAGAAACGTGTGACTCTGTGAGTTGCATTCACACATCGCAATGCAGTTTCTGAGAAGGCTTCTTTCCAGTTTTCATCTGAGGATATTTCCTTTTTCACCATAGCCCTCAATGAGATCCCAAATATCACTTTGAAGAATCCACGACAACAGTGTTAGCAAACCGTTCGAAGAAGGGAATGGTGGAACTCTGTGTGATGAAGTCACGCATCAGAAAGCAATCTCTCAGAATGCTTCTCTCTAGTTATTATCTGAGGATATTTCCTTTTTTACCATGGGTTCAGATGTGCTCCCAAATATCACTATGCAGATTCCACGGAAAGAGTGTTAGCAAACTGCTTCCTGAGGACTAAGTTGTAACTCTGTGAGATGAATTCACAGATCACAGAGAAGTTTCTCAGAAAGCTTCTTTCACATTTTGAAGTGATGATATTTTCTTTATCAGCATAGGCCTCAATGCGATCCAAAGTAGCCCTTCTCAGGTTCCTCAAAGACAGTGTTAATGGACTGCTCCATGAAACATAAGTGTAACTCTGTGAGATGAATTCACACATCACCAAGAAGTTTCTAAGAAATCTTCTTTCTAGTTTTCATCTGAGGATATTTCCTTTGTCACCAAAAGCTTCACTGCGCTAAGAAGTATCCCATTGCAGATTTCAAGAAAACCGTGTTAGCAAACTGATCACTGAAGAGAAACGTGTGACTCTGTGAGTTGCATTCACACATCGCAATGCAGTTTCTGAGAAGGCTTCTTTCCAGTTTTCATCTGAGGATATTTCCTTTTTCACCATGGACCCCAATGGGCTCCCATATATCACTTTGCAGATTCCACGAAAAGAGTGTTAGCAAACTGCTTCTGAGGACTAAGTTGTAACACTGTGAGATGAATTCACAGATCAAAAACAAGTTTCTCAGAAAGCTTCTTTCACTTTTTGAACTGATGATATTTCCTTTATCAGCGTAGGCCTCAATGCGATCCAAAGTAGCACTTCTCAGTTTCCTCAAATACTGTGTTAACGGACTGCTCCACGAAAATACATGTAACTCTGTGAGATGAATTCACACATCACCAAGAAGTTTCTAAGAAATCTTCTTTCTAGTTTTCATCTGAGGATATTTCCTTTGTCACCAAAAGCTTCATTTTGCTTAGAAGTATCCCATTGCAGATTTCAAGAAAACTGTGTTAGCAAACTGATCACTGAAGAGAAACGTGTGACTCTGTGAGTTGCATTCACACATCACAATGCAGTTTCTGAGAAGGCTTCTTTCCAGTTTTCATCTGAGGATATTTCCTTTTTCATCTTGGTTCCCAAAGGGCTCCCAAATATCACTCTACAAATTCCACGAGAACAGTCTTAGTGAACGGCTTCATGAGGAGAAAACTGTAACTCTGTGAGATGAATTCACAGATCACAATGTGGTTTCTCAGTAGGTTCTTTCTCATTTGTATCGGAGGATATTTCCTTTGACCCTGTAGTCTTCAAAGCGTTCCAAAATATCAGTTCTCAGACTCCACAAAAACAGTGCTAGCCATCGGCTCGATGAAAAACAGGTGTATTTCAGTGAGTTGAAGTCACACATCACAAAGCAGTTTCTCAGAAAGCTTCTTTCTTGACTGAGCTGAGGTTATTTGTGGTCTCGGACCGCCACCGTTTGTCTTATTGCAGATTCTGCGAAAACACTGTTAGCAAGCTTCTGAATGAAAACAAAGATCTAACACTGTGTGCTGAATTCACCCACAAGAAAGAATTTTCTGAGAAGGCTTCTCTGCAGATTTGTCTGAGGATAGTTCATTCTTCACCAGGGGATTCAACGATATCCTAGGTATCACTAATGAGCCTCCAGGATGTCACGGCTAGCAGACTCCTCCATGAAAGAGTGGTGTCACACTTTTAAATGAATTCACACATCACCAAGCACTTTCTCAGAACGCTTCATTCCGGTTTTTCTTGGAGGATGTTTCCTTTTTCACCATCGCCCTAAATGAGCATCCCAATATCACTTTGCAGATTTCAGGACAACAATGTTAGCAAACTGCTACAAGAAGGGAAAGGTGAATCTCTGTGTGATGAATTCACACATCATAAAGGAATTTCGCAGAAAGCTTCTTTCCAGTTATTATATGAGGATATTTCCGTTTTCACCATGGGCCTCAATGCACTCCAAAATATCACTTTTCAGATTCCACGACAAGAGTGTTAGCAAACTGCTTGGTGAAGACAAATTTGTAACTCGGAGAGATGAATTCACACATCACAGAGAAGTTTATCAGAAAGTTACTTTCTACCTTTTATATGAGGATAGTTCCTTTGTCACCCTAAGCTTCATCGTGCTAAGAAATATCCCAATGCAGATTTCAAGAAATCAGTGTTAGCAAACGGGTCAATGAAAAGGAAAGTGTAACTCTGTGAGTAGTATTTACAGATCAGAATGCAGTTTCTCAGAACCCTTCTTTCCAGTTTTCATCTGAAGATATTTCCTTTTTCACCATAGCCCTCAATGTGCTGCCAAATATCTCTTTGTAAATTCCACAAGGACATTCTTAGTGAACGGTTTCATGAGGAGAAAACTGTAACTCTGTGAGGCGAATTCACAGATCACAATGAGGTTTCTCAGAAAGTTTGCTTCTCATTTGTATGAAAGGATATTTCCTTTGGCCTTGTAGTCTTCAAAGGGATCCGAAATATCAGTTCTCATGTTCCACAAAAACAGGGTTAGCTATCGGTTCCACGATATACAGGTGTAATTCAGTACGTTGAAGTCAAACATCCCAAAACAGTTTCTCAGAAAGCTTCTATCTTGACTGTGCTGAGGTTTTTGGGGGTCTCGGAGCGCCACCGTGTGTCTTATTGCAGATTCCGCGAAAGCACTGTTCGCAAGCTTCTGAATGAAAACAAAGATCTAACACTGTGAGTTGAATTCACCCACACGAAGGAAGTTTCTGAGAAGGCTGCTCTGCAGATTTGTCTGAGGATAGTTCAATATTCACCATGGGATTCAACCGTATCCAAGATATCATTTCTGAGCTTCCACAAAGTCAGTGCTAGCAGACTCCTCCACGAAAGAGTGGTGTAACACTTTGAAATGAATTCAGACATCACAAAGCAGTTTCTCACAATGTTTCATTCCGGTTTTTCTCGCGGGATATTTCCTTTTTCACCATCGCCCTCAATGAGCTCCCCAATATCACTTTGCAGATTTCACGACAACAGGGTTAGCAAACTGGTACAAGAAGGGAAAGGTGAATCCCTGTGTGATGAATTCACACATCAGAAAGGAATTTCTCAGAAAGCTTCTTTCCAGTTATTATCTGAGGATATTTCTGTTTTCACCATGGGCCTCAATGCATTCGAAAATATCACTTTTCAGATTCCACAAGAGTGTCAGCAAACTGCTTCGTGAAGACTAAGTTGTAATTCAGAGAGATGAATTCACATATCACAGAGAAGCTTATCAGAAAGTTACTTTTAGTTTTTATTTGAGGATATTTCCTTTGTCACCCTAAGCGTCATTGTGCTAAGAAATATCCCAATGCAGATTTCTAGAAATCAGTGTTAGCAAACGGATCAATGAAAAGGAGAGTGTAACTGTTTGAGTTGTATTCAAAGGACATAATTCAGTTTCTCAGAACGCATCTTTCTGGTTTTCATCTGAAGATATTCTTTTTTCACCATAGCCCTCAATGGGCTGCCAAATATCACTTTGCAAATTCCACGTAAACAGTCTTAGCCAACGGCTTCATGAGGAGAAAGCTGTAAATCTGTGTTGCGAATTCAAAGATCACAATGAGGTTTCTCAGAAAGCTTGTTTCTCATTTGTAACAGAGGATATTTCCTTTGGCCCTTAGTCTTCCAAGGGATCCGAAATATCTGTTCTCAGATTCCACAAAAACAGGGTTAGCCATCGGTTCCACGATATACAGGTGTAATTCAGTGAGTTGAAGTCACACATCACAAAGCAGTTTCTCAGAAAGCTTCTATCTTGAGTGAGCAGAAGTCATTTGTGGTCTAGTGCGCCACCATGTGTCTTATTGCAGATTCCGCAAAAGCACTGTTAGCAAGCTTCTGAATGAGAACAAAGATCTAACACTGTGAGCTGAGTTCACCCACAAGAAGGAAGTTTCTGAGAAGGCTGCTCTGCAGATTTGTCTGAGGATAGTTCATTATTCACCATGGGATTCAACCAAATCCAGGATATCACTTCTGAGCTTTCACAAAGTCAGTGCTAGCAGACTCCTCCATGAAAGAGTGCTGTAACATTTTGAAATGAATTCACACATCACAAAGCAGTTTCTCAGAACACTTCCTTCCGGTTTTTCTCGGAGGATATTTCCTTTTTCACCATCGCCCTCAATGAGCTCCCCAATATCACTTTGCAGATTTCACGACAACAGGGTTAGCAAACTGCTACAAGAAGGGAAAGGTGAACCTCTGTGTGAGGAATTCACACATCAGAAAGGAATATCTCAGAAAGCTTCTTCCCAGTTATTATCTGAGGATATTTCCGTTTTCACCATGGGCCTCAATACACTCCAAAATATCACTTTTCAGATTCCACAACAAGAGTGTCAGGAAACTGCTTCGTGCACAGTTGTAACTCGGAGAGATGAATTCACATATCACAGAGAAGTTTTTCAGAAAGTTACTTTCTAGTTTTTATTTGAGGATAGTTCCTTTGTCACCCTAAGGTTCATTGTGCTAAGAAATATCCGAATGCAGATTTCAAGAAATCAGTGTTAGCAAGCGGATCAATGAAACAGAAAGTGTAACTCTGTGAGGTGTATTCACGTGACACAATGCAGTTTCTCAGAAAGCTTCTTTCCAGTTTTCATCTGAAGATATTTCCTTTTTCACCATAGCCCTCAATGGGC
>NW_022323703.1:0-10281 GCF_002776525.5 Piliocolobus tephrosceles
TTTTCACCATAACCCTCACTGGGTTCCCAAATATCACTTTGCCAATTCCACGAGAACAGTCTTAGCGAACGGCTTCATGAGGACAATGGTGTATCTCTGTGAGACCAATTCACAGATCACAAAGAAGTTTCTCAGAAAGCTTCCTTCTCATTTTTCTCGGCAGATATTTCCTTTGGCCCTGTAGTCTTCAAAGGGATCCGAAATATCAGATCTCAGATTCCACAAAAACGGGGCTAGCCAACGGCTCCACGAAATACAGCTGTAACTCAGTGAGTTGAATTCACACACCACCAAGCAGTTTCTCAGAAAGCTGCTTGCTTTTGGAGCTGAGGTTATTTGTGGTCTCGGATCGCCACCGTGTGTCTTATTGCAGATTCTGCGAAAACACTCTTAGCATGCTTCTCAATGAAAACAATGAGGAAACTCTGTGAGCTGAATTCACCCACCCCCAAGAAGTTTCTGAGAAGGCTTCTCTGCAGATTTGTCTGAGGATATCTCATTATTCAGCATGGGATTCCACGATAGCCAGGATGTCACGTCAGAGATTCCAGAAAATCAGTGCTAGCAAACTCCTCCATGAAAGAGTGGTGTAACACTGTGAAATGAATTCACGCTTCACAAAGCAGTTTCTCAGAAAGCTTCATTCCGGTTTTTCTCGGAGGATATTTCCTTTGTCTTTAGACTCTTCAAACCCAGCCCAAATATCAGTTCTCAGAATTCACAAAGACAGTGCTAGCAAACGGCTGCACGATAGAGTAGTGTAACTCTGTGAGATGAAGTGACATATCAGAAAGCAATCTCTCAGAAAGCTTCTTTCAAGTGTTTATCTGAGGATATTTCCTTTCTCACCGCAAGCTGCATAGAGCTAAGAAGTATCCTATGGCAGATTTCAAGGATACTGTGTTAGCAAACTGCTGAGTGAAGAGAAAAGTGTAACTCTGTGAGTTGCATTCATCCATCGCAATGCAGTTTCTCAAAACGCTTCTTTCCAGTTTTCATCTGAGGAGATTTCCTTTTTCACCATAGCCCACAATGAGCTCCTAAATATCAATTTCCAGAATCCACGAAAAGAGTGTTAGCAAACTGTTGGAAGAAGGGAAAGGTGAAACTCTGTATGATGAATTCCCACATCAGAAAGCAGTTTCTGAGAAAGCTTCTTTCTATCTATTATGAGGATATTTCCTTTTTCACCTTGGTTCTCAATACGCTCCCAAATATCACTTCACAGATTCCATGAAAACACTCTCAGCAAACTGCTTCGTGAAGAATGACTTGTAGCTCTTTGAGATGAATTCATATCTCACAAGGAAGTTTCTCCCGAGGCTTTTTTCAGTTTTCAATTGAGGATATTTCCTTTATCAGCGTAGGCCTCAATGCGAACCAAAGTAGCCCGTGTCAGGTTCCTCAAAGACAGTGTTAATCGACTGCTTCATGAAAAGTAAGTGTAATTCCGTGAGAAGAATTCACACATCACAAAGAAGTTTCTAAGAAAACCCCTTTCTAGTTTTTATCTGAAGATATTTCCTTTGGCACCATAACCTTCATTGCGCTAAGAAATATCCTAATGCAGATTTCAAGAAAACAGTTTTAGCGAACGGATCCATGAAAAGGAAAGGGTAACTCTGTGAGTTGCATTCACGTGTCACAATGCAGGTTCTAAGAACCCTTCTTTCCATTGTTTATCTGAGGATATTTCCTTTTTCGCCGTAGCCCTCACTGGGCTCCCAAATATCACTTTGCCAATTCCACGAGAACAGTCTTAGTGAAGGGCTTCATGAGGAGAAAGGTGTAACTTTGTGAGTCGAATTCACAGATCACAAAGAAGTTTCTCAGAAAGCTTCCCCCTCATTTTTCTCCGCGGACATTTCCTTTGGCCCTAGATTCTTCAAAGGGATCCGAAATATTAGTTCTCAGATTCCACAAAAACGGGGCTAGCCAACGGCTCCACGAAATACAGCTGTAACTCAGTGAGTTGAAGTCACACATCACAAAACAGTTTCTCAGAAAGCTTCTAGCTTGACTGTGCTGAGGATTTTTGTGGTCTCGGAGCGCCACCGTGTGTCTTATTGCAGATTCTGCGAAAACACTCTTAGCATGCTTCTCAATGAAAACAATGAGGAAACACTGCGAGCTGAATTCTCCCACCAACAAGAAGTTTCTGAGAAGGCTTCTCTGCAGATTTGTTTGAGAATATTTCATTCCTCAGCATGGGATTTAACGATATCCAAGATGTCAATTCTGAGATTCCACAAAATCAGTGGTAGCAAACTCCTCCATGAAAGAGTGGTGTTACACTGTGAAATGAATTCACACATCACAAAGCAGTTTCTCAGAAGGCTTCATTCCAGTTTTTCTCGGAGGATATTTCCTTTGTCCTTAGACTCTTCAAACCCATTTCAAATATCAGTTCTCAGAATTCACAAAGACAGTGCTAGCAAAACGCTGCAGAATCGAGTAGTGTAACTCTTTGAGATGAAGTCGCATATCAGAAAGCAATCTCTCAGAAAGCTTCTTTCAAGTGTTTATCTGAGGATATTTCCTTTCTCACCGAAAGCTGCATAGAGCTAAGAAGTATCCCATGGCAGATTTCAAGGAAACTGTGTTAGCAAACTGCTGAGTGAAGAGAAAAGTGTAACTCTGTGAGTTGCATTCATCCATCGCAATGCAGTTTCTCAAAACGCTTCTTTCCAGTTTTCATCTGAGGAGATTTCCTTTTTCACCATAGCCCACAATGAGCTCCTAAATATCAATTTCCAGAATCCACGAAGAGAGTGTTAGCAAACTGTTGGAAGAAGGGAAAGGTGAAACTCTGTATGATGAATTAACACATCAGAAAGCAGTTTCTGAGAAAGCTTCTTTCTAGCTATTATCTGAGGATATTTCCTTCTTCACCGTGGGCCTCATTGCGCTCCCAAATATTACTTGGGAGATTCCATGAAAACACTGTCAGCAAACTGCTTCGTGAAGACTAAGTTCTAATTCTGTGAAATGAATTCACAGAACACAAGGAAGTTTTTCAGAAAGCTTCTTTCAAGTTTTTTTTTTTTTTTTGAGACGGAGTCTCGCTCTGTCACCTGCGCTGGAGTGCAGTGGACGGATCTCAGCTCATTGCAAGCTCCGCCTCCCGGGTTTACACCATTCTCCTGCCTCAGCCTCCCGAGTAGCTGGGACTACAGGTGCCCGCCGCCTCGCCCGGCTAGTTTTTGGTGTTTTTTAGTACACACCGGGTTTCACCATGTTAGCCAGGATGGTCTCGATATGCTGACCTCGTGATCCGCACGTCTCGGCCTCCCAAAGTGCTGGGATTACAGGCTTCAGCCAGTGCGCCAGGCCCTTTTTCAACGTTTTTAACTGACGATATTTCCTTTAGCAGCGTAGGTCTCAATGAGATGCAAAGTAGCAATTCTCAGGTTCCTCAAAGACAGTGTTAATGGACTGCTCCATGAAACATAAGTGTAACTCCTTGAGATGAATTCACACATCACCAAGAAGTTTCTAAGAAGGCTTCTTTCTAGATTTCGTCTGAGGATATTTCTTTTGTCACCGTAAGCTTCATTGCTCTAAGAAGTATCCCATTATAGATTTCAAGAAAACTGTGTTAGCAAACTGATCACTGAAAAGAAACGTGTAACCCTGCGAGTTGCTTTCACACATCGCAATACAGTTTCTCAGAAGGCTTCTTTCCAGTTTTCATCTGAGGATATTTCCTTTTTAACCATAGGCCTCAATGAAGTCCCAAATATCACATTGCAGAATCCACGACAACAGTGCTAGCAAACTGTTCCAAGAAGGGAAGGGTCGAACACTGTGTGATGAAGTCACATATCAGAAAGCAATCTCTCAGAAAACTTCTCTCTAGTTATTTTCTGAGGATATTTCCTTTTTCACCATGGGCCCCAGTGGGATCCCAAATACGACTTTGCATATTCAAAAAAAAGAGTGTTAGCAAACTGCCTCCTGAGGACTAAGCTGTAACTCTGTGAGATGAATTCACAGATCACAAGGAAGTTTCTCAGAAAGCTTCTTTCACGTTTTGAACTGATGATATTTCCTTTATCAGCGTAGGCCTCAATGCGATTCAAAGTAGCCTTTCTCAGGTTCCTCAAAGACAGTTTTAATGGACTGCTTCACGAAAATACGTGTGGCTTTGTGAGATGAATTCACACATCACCAAGAAGTTTCTAAGAAATCTTCTTTCTGGTTTTCATCTGAAGATATTTCCTTTGTCACCGTAAGCTTCATTTTGCTTAGAAGTATCCCATTGCAGATTTCAAGAAAACTGTGTTAGCAAACAGATCACTGAAGAGAAATGTGTAACTCTGTGAGTTGCATTCACACATCGCAATGCAGTTTCTGAGAAGGCTTCTTTCCAGTTTTCATCTGAGGATATTTCCTTTTTCACCATAGTCCTCAATGAGCTCCCAAATATCACTTTGCAGAATCCACAACAGTGTTAGCAAACTGTTCCAAGAAGGGAAGGGTGGAACTCTGTGTGATGAAGTCACACATCAGAAAGCAATCTCTCACAAAGGTTCTCTCTAGTTATTATCGGAGGATATTTCCTTTTTCAGCATGGGCCCCAATTGGCTCGCAAATATCACTTTGCAGATCCACGAAAAGAGTGTTAGCATCACGAGGTCAGGAGATCGAGACCATCCTGGCTAACACGGTGAAACCCCGTCTCTACTAAAAAATACAAAAAACTAGCTGGGCGAGGTGGCGGGCGCCTGTAGTCCCAGCTACTCGGGAGGCTGAGGCAGGAGAATGGCGTGAACCCGGGAGGCGGAGCTTGCAGTGAGCTGAGATCCGGCCACTGCACTCCAGCCTGGGCGACAGAGCGAGACTCTGTCTCAAAAAAAAAAAAAAAAGAGTGTTAGCAAACTGCTTCCCGAGGACTAAGTTGTAACACCTTGAGATGAATTCACAGATCACAAAGAAGTTTCTCAGAAAGCTTCTTTCACGTTCTGATGTGGTGATATTTCCTTTATCAGTGTAGGCCTCCATGCGATCCATATAGCCCTTCTCAGGTTCTTCAAAGACAGTGTTAATGGACTGCTCCCTGAAACATAAGTGTAACTCTGTGAGATGAATTCACACATCACCAAGAAGTTTCTAAGAAAGCTTCTTTCTAGTTTTCATCTGAGGATATTTCCTTTGTCACCATAAGCTTCATTGCGCTAAGAAATATCCCATTGCAGATTTCAAGAAAACTGTGTTAGCAATCTGATCACTGAAGAGACACGTGTGACTCTGTGAGTTGCTTTCACACATCGCAATGCAGTTTCTCAGAAGTCTTCTTTCCATTTTTCATCTGAGGATATTTCCTTTTTCACCATAGCCCTCAATGAGATCCCAAATATCACTTTGCAGAATCCACGACAACAGTGTTAGCAAACTGTTCGAAGAAGGGAATGGTGGAAATCTGTGTGATGAAGTCACGCATCAGAAAGCAGTCACTCAGAATGCTTCTCTGTAGTTATTATCTGAGGATATTTCCTTTTTCACCATGGGTTCCAATGTGCTCCCAAATATCACTATGCCGATTCCACGGAAAGAGTGTTAGCAAACTGCTTCCTGAGGACGAAGTTGTAACTCTGTGAGATGAATTTACAGATCACAAAGAAGTTTCTCAGAAAGCTTCTTTCACGTTTTGAAGGGATGATATTTCCTTTACCAGCATAGGCCTCAGTGCGATCCAAAGTAGCCCTTCTCAGGTTCCTCAAAGACAGTGTTAATGGACTGCTCCACGAAACATAAGTGTAACTCTGTGAGGTGAATTCACACATCACCAAGAAATTTCTAAGAAATCTTCTTTCTAGTTTTCATCTGAGGATATTTCCTTTGTCACCCTTAAGCTTCATTGCGCTAAGAAATATCCCATTGCAGATTTCAAGAAAACTGTGTTAGCAAACTGATCACTGAAGAGAAACGTGTGACTCTGTGAGTTGCATTCACACATCGCAATGCAGTTTCTGAGAAGGCTTCTTTCCAGTTTTCATCTGAGGATATTTCCTTTTTCACCATAGCCCTCAATGAGATCCCAAATATCACTTTGAAGAATCCACGACAACAGTGTTAGCAAACCGTTCGAAGAAGGGAATGGTGGAACTCTGTGTGATGAAGTCACGCATCAGAAAGCAATCTCTCAGAATGCTTCTCTCTAGTTATTATCTGAGGATATTTCCTTTTTTACCATGGGTTCAGATGTGCTCCCAAATATCACTATGCAGATTCCACGGAAAGAGTGTTAGCAAACTGCTTCCTGAGGACTAAGTTGTAACTCTGTGAGATGAATTCACAGATCACAGAGAAGTTTCTCAGAAAGCTTCTTTCACATTTTGAAGTGATGATATTTTCTTTATCAGCATAGGCCTCAATGCGATCCAAAGTAGCACTTCTCAGTTTCCTCAAATACTGTGTTAACGGACTGCTCCACGAAAATACATGTAACTCTGTGAGATGAATTCACACATCACCAAGAAGTTTCTAAGAAATCTTCTTTCTAGTTTTCATCTGAGGATATTTCCTTTGTCACCAAAAGCTTCATTTTGCTTAGAAGTATCCCATTGCAGATTTCAAGAAAACTGTGTTAGCAAACTGATCACTGAAGAGAAACGTGTGACTCTGTGAGTTGCATTCACACATCACAATGCAGTTTCTGAGAAGGCTTCTTTCCAGTTTTCATCTGAGGATATTTCCTTTTTCATCTTGGTTCCCAAAGGGCTCCCAAATATCACTCTACAAATTCCACGAGAACAGTCTTAGTGAACGGCTTCATGAGGAGAAAACTGTAACTCTGTGAGATGAATTCACAGATCACAATGTGGTTTCTCAGTAGGTTCTTTCTCATTTGTATCGGAGGATATTTCCTTTGACCCTGTAGTCTTCAAAGCGTTCCAAAATATCAGTTCTCAGACTCCACAAAAACAGTGCTAGCCATCGGCTCGATGAAAAACAGGTGTATTTCAGTGAGTTGAAGTCACACATCACAAAGCAGTTTCTCAGAAAGCTTCTTTCTTGACTGAGCTGAGGTTATTTGTGGTCTCGGACCGCCACCGTTTGTCTTATTGCAGATTCTGCGAAAACACTGTTAGCAAGCTTCTGAATGAAAACAAAGATCTAACACTGTGTGCTGAATTCACCCACAAGAAAGAATTTTCTGAGAAGGCTTCTCTGCAGATTTGTCTGAGGATAGTTCATTCTTCACCAGGGGATTCAACGATATCCTAGGTATCACTAATGAGCCTCCAGGATGTCACGGCTAGCAGACTCCTCCATGAAAGAGTGGTGTCACACTTTTAAATGAATTCACACATCACCAAGCACTTTCTCAGAACGCTTCATTCCGGTTTTTCTTGGAGGATGTTTCCTTTTTCACCATTGCCCTAAATGAGCATCCCAATATCACTTTGCAGATTTCAGGACAACAATGTTAGCAAACTGCTACAAGAAGGGAAAGGTGAATCTCTGTGTGATGAATTCACACATCATAAAGGAATTTCGCAGAAAGCTTCTTTCCAGTTATTATATGAGGATATTTCCGTTTTCACCATGGGCCTCAATGCACTCCAAAATATCACTTTTCAGATTCCACGACAAGAGTGTTAGCAAACTGCTTGGTGAAGACAAATTTGTAACTCGGAGAGATGAATTCACACATCACAGAGAAGTTTATCAGAAAGTTACTTTCTACCTTTTATATGAGGATAGTTCCTTTGTCACCCTAAGCTTCATCGTGCTAAGAAATATCCCAATGCAGATTTCAAGAAATCAGTGTTAGCAAACGGGTCAATGAAAAGGAAAGTGTAACTCTGTGAGTAGTATTTACAGATCAGAATGCAGTTTCTCAGAACCCTTCTTTCCAGTTTTCATCTGAAGATATTTCCTTTTTCACCATAGCCCTCAATGTGCTGCCAAATATCTCTTTGTAAATTCCACAAGGACATTCTTAGTGAACGGTTTCATGAGGAGAAAACTGTAACTCTGTGAGGCGAATTCACAGATCACAATGAGGTTTCTCAGAAAGTTTGCTTCTCATTTGTATGAAAGGATATTTCCTTTGGCCTTGTAGTCTTCAAAGGGATCCGAAATATCAGTTCTCATGTTCCACAAAAACAGGGTTAGCTATCGGTTCCACGATATACAGGTGTAATTCAGTACGTTGAAGTCAAACATCCCAAAACAGTTTCTCAGAAAGCTTCTATCTTGACTGTGCTGAGGTTTTTGGGGGTCTCGGAGCGCCACCGTGTGTCTTATTGCAGATTCTGCGAAAGCACTGTTGGCAAGCTTCTGAATGAAAACAAAGATCTAACACTGTGAGTTGAATTCACTCACACGAAGGAAGTTTCTGAGAAGGCTGCTCTGCAGATTTGTCTGAGGATAGTTCAATATTCACCATGGGATTCAACCGTATCCAAGATATCATTTCTGAGCTTCCACAAAGTCAGTGCTAGCAGACTCCTCCACGAAAGAGTGGTGTAACACTTTGAAATGAATTCAGACATCACAAAGCAGTTTCTCACAATGTTTCATTCCGGTTTTTCTCGCGGGATATTTTCTTTTTCACCATCGCCCTCAATGAGCTCCCCAATATCACTTTGCAGATTTCACGACAACAGGGTTAGCAAACTGGTACAAGAAGGGAAAGGTGAATCCCTGTGTGATGAATTCACACATCAGAAAGGAATTTCTCAGAAAGCTTCTTTCCAGTTATTATCTGAGGATATTTCTGTTTTCACCATGGGCCTCAATGCACTCGAAAATATCACTTTTCAGATTCCACAAGAGTGTCAGCAAACTGCTTCGTGAAGACTAAGTTGTAATTCAGAGAGATGAATTCACATATCACAGAGAAGCTTATCAGAAAGTTACTTTTAGTTTTTATTTGAGGATATTTCCTTTGTCACCCTAAGCGTCATTGTGCTAAGAAATATCCCAATGCAGATTTCTAGAAATCAGTGTTAGCAAACGGATCAATGAAAAGGAGAGTGTAACTGTTTGAGTTGTATTCAAAGGACATAATTCAGTTTCTCAGAACGCATCTTTCTGGTTTTCATCTGAAGATATTTCTTTTTTCACCATAGCCCTCAATGGGCTGCCAAATATCACTTTGCAAATTCCACGTAAACAGTCTTAGCCAACGGCTTCATGAGGAGAAAGCTGTAAATCTGTGTTGCGAATTCAAAGATCACAATGAGGTTTCTCAGAAAGCTTGTTTCTCATTTGTAACAGAGGATATTTCCTTTGGCCCTTAGTCTTCCAAGGGATCCGAAATATCTGTTCTCAGATTCCACAAAAACAGGGTTAGCCATCGGTTCCACGATATACAGGTGTAATTCAGTGAGTTGAAGTCACACATCACAAAGCAGTTTCTCAGAAAGCTTCTATCTTGAGTGAGCAGAAGTCATTTGTGGTCTAGTGCGCCACCATGTGTCTTATTGCAGATTCCGCAAAAGCACTGTTAGCAAGCTTCTGAATGAGAACAAAGATCTAACACTGTGAGCTGAGTTCACCCACAAGAAGGAAGTTTCTGAGAAGGCTGCTCTGCAGATTTGTCTGAGGATAGTTCATTATTCACCATGGGATTCAACCAAATCCAGGATATCACTTCTGAGCTTTCACAAAGTCAGTGCTAGCAGACTCCTCCATGAAAGAGTGCTGTAACATTTTGAAATGAATTCACACATCACAAAGCAGTTTCTCAGAACACTTCCTTCCGGTTTTTCTCGGAGGATATTTCCTTTTTCACCATCGCCCTCAATGAGCTCCCCAATATCACTTTGCAGATTTCACGACAACAGGGTTAGCAAACTGCTACAAGAAGGGAAAGGTGAACCTCTGTGTGAGGAATTCACACATCAGAAAGGAATATCTCAGAAAGCTTCTTCCCAGTTATTATCTGAGGATATTTCCGTTTTCACCATGGGCCTCAATACACTCCAAAATATCACTTTTCAGATTCCACAACAAGAGTGTCAGGAAACTGCTTCGTGCAGACAAAGTTGTAACTCGGAGAGATGAATTCACATATCACAGAGAAGTTTTTCAGAAAGTTACTTTCTAGTTTTTATTTGAGGATAGTTCCTTTGTCACCCTAAGGTTCATTGTGCCAAGAAATATCCGAATGCAGATTTCAAGAAATCAGTGTTAGCAAGCGGATCAATGAAACAGAAAGTGTACCTCTGTGAGGTGTATTCACGTGACACAATGCAGTTTCTCAGAAAGCTTCTTTCCAGTTTTCATCTGAAGATATTTCCTTTTTCACCATAGCCCTCAATGGGC
>NW_022323704.1:0-2554 GCF_002776525.5 Piliocolobus tephrosceles
CATCACACTGAGCAAGAACTTAGTCTTCATGAAGAAGTTTGCTAACAATGTTTTCTGGTATCTGCAAAGTGATATTAGGGAGGGCATTGAGGCCCATGGTGAAAACGGAAATATCCTCAGATAATAACTAGAAAGCAACCTTCTCAGAAGTTGCTCTCTGATGTGTGAATTCATCACACAGACATTCACTTTTCCCTTCTGGTAGCAGTTTGCTAACACTGGTGGTGGATTCTGCAAAGCAATATTTGGGAGCTCATTGAGGGCTATGGTGAAAAAGGAAATATCCTCAGATAAAAACTGGAGAGAAGCATTCTGAGAAACTGCATTGTGACATGTGAATGCAACTCAGAGGGTTACACTTTCTTTTACATGGATCCGTTTGATAACACAGTTTCTTGAAATCTGCAAGGGATATTTATTAGCACAATGAAGCTTACGGTGCTAAAGAAAATATCCTCAAATAAAAAATAGAAAGTAGCTTTCAGAGAAACTTCTTTGTGATATGTGAATTCATATCACCGAGTTACAACTTTGTCTTCAAGAAGCAGTTTGCTAACACTGTTGTCGTGAAATCTGCAAAGTGATATTTGGGATCTCATTGAGGGCTATGGTGAAAAAGGAAATATCCTCAGATAAAAACTGGAGAGAAGCGTTCTGAGAAACTTCATTGTGACATGTGAATGCAACTCAGAGAGTTACACTTTCTTTTTCATTGATCCGTTTGATAACACAGTTTCTTGAAATCTGCAAGGGATATTTATTAGCACAATGAAGCTTACGGTGCTAAAGAAAATATCCTCAAATAAAAACTAGAAAGTAGCTTTCAGAGAAACTTCTTTGTGATATGTGAATTCATATCACCGAGTTATAACTTGCTCTTCAAGAAGCAGTTTCCTAACACTGTTGTTGTGAAATCTGCAAAGTGATATTTAGGAGCATATTGAGGCCCATGGTGAAAACGGAAATCTCCTCAGATAATAACTGGAAAGAAGCTTTCTGAGAAATTCCTTTCTGATGTGAGAATTCATGACACAGAGATTCACCTTTCCCTTCTTGTAGCAGTTTGCTAACACTGTTGTCGTGAAATCTGCAAAGTGATATTGGAGAGCTCATTGAGGGCTGTGGTGAAAAAGGAAATATCCTCCGAGAAAAACCGGAATGAAGCGTTCTGAGAAACTGCTTCGTGATGTGTGAATTCATTTCAAAGTGATACATCACTCTTTCACTGAGGAGTCTGCTAACACTGACTTTGAGGAAGCTCAGAAGTGATATCGTGGGTATGGTTGTATCCCACGGTGAATAATGAACTATCCTCAGACTAGACTGCAGAGCAGCCTTCTCAGAAACTTTCATCTTTTGGGTGAATTCAGGTCACAGTGTTAGATCGCTGTTTTCATTCAGAAGCTTGCTAACAGTGCTTTCGCAGAATCTGCAATAAGAGACACGTTGGCGCTCCGAGACCACAAATAACCTCAGCTCAGTCATGATAGAAGCTTTCTGAGAAACTGCTTTGTGATGTGTGACTTCAACTCACTGAATTACACCTGTATTTCATGGAGTCGATGGTTAGCCCTCTTTTTGTGGAATCTGAGAACAGATATTTCGGATCCTTTGGAAGACTACAGTGCCAAAGGAAATATACTCCGATACAAATGAGAAAAAAGCTTTCTGAGAAACATCATTGTGATCTGTGAATTCGACACACAGAGTTACAGCTTTCTTCCCATGAAGCCGTTCGCTAAGGCTGTCTCGTGGAATTTGCAAAGTGATATTTGGGAGCCCATTGAGGGATATGCTGAAAAAGGAAATATCTTCAGATGAAAACTGGAAAGAAGCGTTCTGAGAAACTGCATTCTGATCTGTGAATACAACTAAGAGAGTTACACTTTCCTTTTCATTCATCCGTTTGCTAACACTGATTTCTTGAAATCTGCATTGGGATATTTCTTAGCACAATGAAGCTTAGGGTGACAAAGGAAATATCCTCAAATAAAAACTAAAAAGTAACATTCCGACAAATTTCTCTGTGATATGTGAATTCATCTCTCCGAGTTACAACTTTGTCTTCACGAAGCAGTTTGCTAACACTCTTGTCGTGGAATCTGAAAAGCGATATTTTGGAGTACATTGAGGCCCATGGTGAAAACGGAAATATCCTCAGATAATAATGGGAAAGAAGCTTTCTGAGAAATTCCTTTCTGATGTGTGAATTCATCACACAGGTATTCATCTTTCCCTTCTTGTAGCAGTTTCCTAACCCTGTTGTCGTGAAATCTGCAAAGTGATATTGGGGAGCTCATTGAGGGCTATGGTGAAAAAGGAAATATCCTCCGAGAAAAACCGGAATGAAGCGTTCTGAGAAACTGCTTTGTGATGTCTGAATTCATTTCAAAGTGTTACACCACTCTTTCGTGGAGGAGTCTGCTAGCACTGACTGTGTGGAAGCTCAGAAGTGATATGTTGGATACAGTTGAATCCATGGTGAATAATGAACTATCCTCAGACATATCTGCAGAGCAGCCTTCTCAGAAACTTCCTTCTTGTGGGTGAATTC
>NW_022323705.1:0-1213 GCF_002776525.5 Piliocolobus tephrosceles
ACACTGACTTCTTGAAATCTGCATTGGGATATTTCTTAGCACAATGACGCTTAGGGTGACAAAGTAAATATCCTCAAATAAAAACTAGAAAGTAAGTTTCTGATAAACTTCTTTGTGATATGTGAATTCATCTCTCGGAGTTACAACTTTGTCTTCATGAAACAGCTGGTTTACACTCTTGTCGTGGAATCTGAGAAGTGATATTTTGGAGTGCATTGAGGGCCATGGTGAAAACGGAAATATCCTCAGATAATAACTGGAAAGAAGCTTTCTGAGAAATTCCTTTCTGATGTGAGAATTCATGACACAGAGATTCACCTTTCCCTTCTTGTAGCAGTTTGCTAACACTATTGTGGTGAAATCTGCAAAGTGATATTGGAGAGCTCATTGAGGGCTGGGGTGAAAAAGGAAATATCCTCTGAGAAAAACCGGAATAAAGCATTCTGAGAAACTGCTTCGTGATGTGTGAATTCATTTCAAAGTGATACATCACTCTTTCATTGAGGAGTCTGCTAACACTGACTTTGAGGAAGCTCAGAAGTGATATCGTGGATATGGTTGTATCCCACGGTGAATAATGAACTATCCTCAGACTAATCTGCAGAGCAGCCTTCTCAGAAACTTTCATCTTTTGGGTGAATTCAGGTCACAGTGTTAGATCGCTGTTTTCATTCAGAAGCTTGCTAACAGTGCTTTCGCAGAATCTGCAATAAGAGACACGGTCGTGCTGCAAGACCAAAAATAACCTCAGCTCAGTCATGATAGAAGCTTTCTGAGAAACTGCTTTGTGATGTGTGATTTCAACTCACTGAATTACACCTGTATTTCGTGGAGCCGATGGCTAGCCCTCTTTTTGTGGAATCTGAGAACTGATATTTCAGATCCTTTGGAAGACTACAGGGCCAAAGGTAATATCTTCTGATACAAATGAGAAACAAGCGTTCTGAGAAACCTCATTGTGATCTGTGAATTCGCCTCACGGAGTTACAGCTTTCTCCTCATGAAGCCGTTTGCTAAGGCTGTTCTCATGGAATTTACAAAGTGATATTTGGGAGCCCACTGAGGGTTATGCTGAAAAAGGAAATATCTTCAGATGAAAACTGGAACGAAGCGTTCTGAGAAACTGCATTGTAACCTGTGAATACAACTCACAGAGTTACACCTTCCTTTTCATTGATCCGTTTGCTAACACTGACTTCTTGAAATCTGCATT
>NW_022323706.1:0-10793 GCF_002776525.5 Piliocolobus tephrosceles
GCCCATTGAGGGCTATGGTGAAAAAGGAAATATCTTCAGATGAAAACTGGAAAGAAGCTTTCTGAGAAACTGCATTGTGTCACGTGAATACACCTCACAGAGTTACACTTTCTGTTTCATTGATCCGCTTGCTAACACTGATTTCTTGAAATCTGCATTCGGATATTTCTTAGCACAATGAACCTTAGGGTGACAAAGGAACTATCCTCAAATAAAAACTAGAAAGTAACTTTCTGAAAAACTTCTCTGTGATATGTGAATTCATCTCTCCGAGTTACAACTGTGCACGAAGCAGTTTCCTGACACTCTTGTTGTGGAATCTGAAAAGTGATATTTTGGAGTGTATTGAGGCCCATGGTGAAAACGGAAATATCCTCAGATAATAACTGGGAAGAAGCTTTCTGAGATATTCCTTTCTGATGTGTGAATTCCTCACACAGAGGTTCACCTTTCCCTTCTTGTAGCAGTTTGCTAACCCTGTTGTCGTGAAATCTGCAAAGTGATATTGGGGAGCTCATTGAGGGCGATGGTGAAAAAGGAAATATCCTCCGAGAAAAACCGGAAGGAAGTGTTCTGAGAAACTGCTTTGTGATGTGTGAATTCATTTCAAAATGTTACAGCACTCTTTCATGGAGGAGTCTGCTAGCACTGACTTTGTGAAAGCTCAGAAGTGATATCCTGGATTTGGTTGAATCCCATGGTGAATAATGAACTATCCTCAGACAAATCTGCAGAGCAGCCTTCTCAGAAACTTCCTTCTTGTGGGTGAACTCAGCTCACAGTGTTAGATCTTTGTTCTCATTCAGAAGCTTGCTAACAGTGCTTTTGCGGAATCTGCAATAAGACACATGGTGGCGCACTAGACCACAAATGACTTCTGCTCACTCAAGATAGAAGCTTTCTGAGAAACTGCTTTGTGATGTGTGACTTCAACTCACTGAATTACACCTGTATATCGTGGAACCGATGGCTAACCCTGTTTTTGTGGAATCTGAGAACAGATATTTCGGATCCCTTGGAAGACTAAGGGCCAAAGGAAATATCCTCTGTTACAAATGAGAAACAAGCTTTCTGAGAAACCTCATTGTGATCTTTGAATTCGCAACACAGATTTACAGCTTTCTCCTCATGAAGCCGTTGGCTAAGACTGTTTACGTGGAATTTGCAAAGTGATATTTGGCAGCCCATTGAGGGCTATGGTGAAAAAAGAATATCTTCAGATGAAAACCAGAAAGATGCGTTCTGAGAAACTGAATTATGTCCTTTGAATACAACTCAAACAGTTACACTCTCCTTTTCATTGATCCGTTTGCTAACACTGATTTCTAGAAATCTGCATTGGGATATTTCTTAGCACAATGACGCTTAGGGTGACAAAGGAAATATCCTCAAATAAAAACTAAAAGTAACTTTCTGATAAGCTTCTCTGTGATATGTG
The DNA here is from genome assembly GCF_002776525.5 of Piliocolobus tephrosceles. Lineage (NCBI taxonomy): Eukaryota > Metazoa > Chordata > Mammalia > Primates > Cercopithecidae > Piliocolobus > Piliocolobus tephrosceles. The sequence goes on from NW_022323706.1 coordinate 1,439, forward strand.
AATTCATCTCTCTGAATTACAACTTAGTCTTCACGAAGCAGTTTGCTGACACTCTTGTGGAATCTGAAAAGTGATATTTTCGAATGCATTGAGGCCCATGGTGAAAACAGAAATATCCTCAGATAATAACTGGAAAGAAGCTTTCTGAGAAATTCCTTTCTGATGTGTGAATTCATCACACAGGGATTCACCTTTCCCTTCTTGTACCAGTTTGCTAACCCTGTTGTCGTGAAATCTGCAAAGTGATATTGGGGAGCTCATTGAGGGCGATGGTGAAAAAGGAAATATCCCGCGAGAAAAACCGGAATGAAACATTGTGAGAAACTGCTTTGTGATGTCTGAATTCATTTCAAAGTGTTACACCACTCTTTCGTGGAGGAGTCTGCTAGCACTGACTTTGTGGAAGCTCAGAAATGATATCTTGGATACGGTTGAATCCCATGGTGAATATTGAACTATCCTCAGACAAATCTGCAGAGCAGCCTTCTCAGAAACTTCCTTCGTGTGGGTGAATTCAACTCACAGTGTTAGATCTTTGTTTTCATTCAGAAGCTTGCGAACAGTGCTTTCGCGGAATCTGCAATAAGACACACGGTGGCGCTCCGAGACCCCCAAAAACCTCAGCACAGTCAAGATAGAAGCTTTCTGAGAAACTGTTTTGGGATGTTTGACTTCAACGTACTGAATTACACCTGTATATCGTGGAACCGATAGCTAACCCTGTTTTTGTGGAACATGAGAACTGATATTTCGGATCCCTTTGAAGACTACAAGGCCAAAGGAAATATCCTTTCATACAAATGAGAAGCAAACTTTCTGAGAAACCTCATTGTGATCTGTGAATTCGCCTCACAGAGTTACAGTTTTCTCCTCATGAAACCGTTCACTAAGAATGTCCTTGTGGAATTTACAAAGAGATATTTGGCAGCACATTGAGGGCTATGGTGAAAAAGGAAATATCTTCAGATGAAAACTGGAAAGAAGGGTTCTGAGAAACTGCATTCTGATCTGTAAATACTACTCACAGAGTTACACTTTCCTTTTCATTGACCCGTTTGCTAACACTGATTTCTTGAAATCTGCATTGGGATATTTCTTAGCACGATGAAGCTTAGGGTGACAAAGGAACTATCCTCATATAAAAGGTAGAAAGTAACTTTCTGATAAACTTCTCTGTGATGTGTGAATTCATCTCTCCGAGTTACAAATTTGTCTTCACCAAGCAGTTTGCTAACACTCTTGTCGTGGAATCTGAAAAGTGATATTTTGGAGTGCATTGAGGCCCATGGTGAAAACGGAAATATCCTCATATAATAACTGGAAAGAAGCTTTCTGCGAAATTCCTTTATGATGTGTGAATTCATCACACAGAGATTCACCTTTCCCTTCTTGTAGCAGTTTGCTAACATTGTTGTCCTGAAATCTGCAAAGTGATATTGGGATGCTCATTTAGGGCGATGGTGAAAAAGGAAACATCCTCCAAGAAAAACCGGAATGAAGCGTTCTGAGAAAGTGCTTGGTGATGTGTGAATTCATTTAAAAGTGTGACACCACTCTTTCATGGAGGAGTCTGCTAGCCGTGACATCCTGGAGGCTCATTAGTGATACCTAGGATATCGTTGAATCCCCTGGTGAAGAATGAACTATCCTCAGACAAATCTGCAGAGAAGCCTTCTCAGAAAATTCTTTCTTGTGGGTGAATTCAGCACACAGTGTTAGATCTTTGTTTTCATTCAGAAGCTTGCTAACAGTGTTTTCGCAGAATCTGCAATAAGACAAACGGTGGCGGTCCGAGACCACAAATAACCTCAGCTCAGTCAAGAAAGAAGCTTTCTGAGAAACTGCTTTGTGATGTGTGACTTCAACTCACTGAAATACACCTGTTTTTCATCGAGCCGATGGCTAGCACTGTTTTTGTGGAGTCTGAGAACTGATATTTTGGAACGCTTTGAAGACTACAGGGTCAAAGGAAATATCCTCCGATACAAATGAGAAAGAACCTACTGAGAAACCACATTGTGATCTGTGAATTCATCTCACAGAGTTACAGTTTTCTCCTCATGAAGCCGTTCACTAAGACTGTTCTCGTGGAATTTGTAGAGTGATATTTGGGAGCCCTTTGGGAACCAAGATGAAAAAGGAAATATCCTCAGATGAAAACTGGAAAGAAGCCTTCTCAGAAACTGCATTGTGATGTGTGAATGCAACTCACAGAGTCACACGTTTCTCTTCAGTGATCAGTTTGCTAACACAGTTTTCTTGAAATCTGCAATGGGATACTTCTAAGCAAAATGAAGCTTTTGGTGACAAAGGAAATATCCTCAGATGAAAACTAGAAAGAAGATTTCTTAGAAACTTCTTGGTGATGTGTGAATTCATCTCACAGAGTTACATGTATTTTCGTGGAGCAGTCCGTTAACACAGTATTTGAGGAAACTGAGAAGTGCTACTTTGGATCGCATTGAGGCCTACGCTGATAAAGGAAATATCATCAGTTCAAAAAGTGAAAGAAGCTTTCTGAGAAACTTGTTTTTGATCTGTGAATTCATCTCACAGTGTTACAACTTAGTCCTCAGAAGCAGTTTGCTAACACTCTTTTCGTGGAATCTGCAAAGTGATATATGGGAGCCCATTGGGGTCCATGGTGAAAAAGGAAATATCCTCAGATGAAAACTGGAAAGAAGCCTTCTCAGAAACTGCATTGCGATGTGTGAATGCAACTCACAGAGTCACACGTTTCTCTTCAGTGATCAGTTTGCTAACACGGTTTTCTTGAAATCTGCAATGGGATACTTCTTAGCGCAGTGAAGCTTTTGGTGACAAAGGAAATATCCTCAGATGAAAACTAGAAAGAAGATTTCTTAGAAACTTCTTGGTGATGTGTGAATTCATCTCACAGAGTTACACTTATGTTTCATGGAGCAGTCCATTAACACTGTCTTTGAGGAACCTGAGAAGGGCTACTTTGGATCGCATTGAGGCCTATGCTGATAAAGAAAATATCATCACTTCAAAATGTGAAAGAAGCTTTCTGAGAAACTTCTCTGTGATCTGTGAATTCATCTCACAGAGTTACAACTTAGTCCTCAGGAAGCAGTTTGCTAACACTCTTTCCGTGGAATCTGCATAGTGATATTTGGGAGCACATCTGAACCCATGGTAAAAAAGGAAATATCCTCAGATAATAACTAGAGAGAAGCATTCTGAGAGATTGCTTTCTGATGCGTGACTTCATCACACAGAGTTCCACCATTCCCTTCTTCGAACGGTTTGCTAACACTGTTGTCGTGGATTCTTCAAAGTGATATTTGGGATCTCATTGAGGGCTATGGTGAAAAAGGAAATATCCTCAGATGAAAACTGGAAAGAAGCCTTCTCAGAAACTGCATTGCGATGTGTGAATGCAACTCACAGAGTCACACGTTTCTCTTCAGTGATCAGTTTGCTAACACAGTTTTCTTGAAATCTGCAATGGGATATTTCTTAGCGCAATGAAGCTTAAGGGTGACAAAGGAAATATCCTCAGATGAAAACTAGAAAGAAGATTTCTTAGAAATTTCTTGGTGATGTGTGAATTCACCTCACAGAGTTACACTTATGTTTCGTGGAGCAGTCCATTAACACTGTCTTTGAGGAACCTGAGAAGGGCTACTTTGGATCGCACTGAGGCCTATGCTGGTAAAGGAAATATCATCCCTTCAAAACGTGAAAGAAGCTTTCTGAGAAACTTCTTTGCGATCTGTAAATTCATCTCACAGAGTTACAACTTCGTCCTCAGGAAGCAGTTTGCTAACACTCTTTCCGTGGAATCGGCATAGTGATATTTGGGAGCACATTGGAACCCATGGTGAAAAAGGAAATATCCTCAGATAATAACTACAGAGAAGCATTCTGAGAGACTGCTTTCTGATGCGTGACTTCATCACACAGATTTCCACCATTCCCTTCTTCGAACAGTTTGCTAACACTGTTGTCGTGGATTCTGCAAAGTGATATTTGGGATCTCATTGAGGGCTATGGTGAAAAAGGAAATATCCTCAGATGAAAACTGGAAAGAAGACTTCTGAGAAACTGCATTGCGATGTGTGAAAGCAACTCACAGAGTCACACGTGTCTCTTCAGTGATCAGATTGCTAACACAGTTTTCTTGAAATCTGCAATGGGATATTTCTTAGCGCAATGAAGCTTATGGTGACAAAGGAAATATCCTCAGATGAAAACTAGAAAGAAGCTTTCTTAGAAACTTCTTGGTGATGTGTGAATTCATCTCACAGAGTTACACTTATGTTTCAGGGAGCAGTCCATTAACACTGTCTTTGAAGAACCTGAGAAGGGCTATATGGATCGCATGGAGGCCTACACTGATAAAGGAAATATCACCACATCAGAACGTGAAAGAAGCTTTCTGAGAAACTTCTTTGTGATCTGTGAATTCATCTCAAGGTGTTACAACTTAGTCCTCGGGAAGCAGTTTGCTAACACTCTTTTTTTTTTTTTTTTGAGACAGAGTCTCGCTCTGTCGCCCAGGCTGGAGTGCAGTGGCCGGATCTCAGCTCACTGCAAGCTCCGCCTCCCGGGTTCACGCCATTCTCCTGCCTCAGCCTCCCGAGTAGCTGGGACTACAGGCGCCCGCCACCTCGCCCAGCTAGTTTTTTGTATTTTTTAGTAGAGACGGGGTTTCACCGTGTTAGCCAGGATGGTCTCGATCTCCTGACCTCGTGATGCTAACACTCTTTTCGTGGATCTGCAAAGTGATATTTGCGAGCCAATTGGGGCCCATGCTGAAAAAGGAAATATCCTCCGATAATAACTACAGAGAACCTTTGTGAGAGATTGCTTTCTGATGTGTGACTTCATCACACAGAGTTCCACCCTTCCCTTCTTGGAACAGTTTGCTAACACTGTTGTCGTGGATTCTGCAAAGTGATATTTCGGAGCTCATTGAGGACTATGGTGAAAAAGGAAATATCCTCAGATGAAAACTGGAAAGAAGCCTTCTCAGAAACTGCATTGCGATATGTGAATGCAACTCACAGAGTTACACATTTCTCTTCAGTGATCTGTTTGCTAACACAGTTTTCTTGAAATCTGCAATGGGATACTTCTAAGCAAAATGAAGCTTACGGTGACAAAGGAAATATCTTCAGATGAAAACCAGAAAGAAGATTTCTTAGAAACTTCTTGGTGATGTGTGAATTCATCTCACAAAGCCACACGTATTTTCGTGAAGCAGTCCATTAAAACTGTCTTTGAGGAACCTGAGAAAGGCTACTTTGGATCGCATTGAGGCCTACGCTGATAAAGGAAATATCATCAGTTCAAAACGTGAAAGAAGCTTTCTGAGAAACTTCCTTGTGATCTGTGAATTCATCTCACAGAGTTACAGCTTAGTCCTCAGGAGGCAGTTTGCTAACACTCTTTTTGTTGAATATGCAAAGTCGTATTTGGGATCCCACTGGGGCCCATGGTGAAAAAGGAAATATCCTCAGAAAATAACTAGAGAGAAGTTTTCTGAGAGATTGCTTTCTGATATGTGACTTCATCACACAGTGTTCGACCCTTCCCTTCTTGGAACAGTTTGCTAGCACTGTTGTCGTGGATTCTGCAATGTGATATTTGGGACTTCATTGAGGCCTATGGTTAAAAAGGAAATATCCTCAGATGAAAACTGGAAAGAAGCCTTCTGAGAAACTGTATTGCGATGTGTGAAAGCAACTCACAGGGTTACACGTTTCTTTTCAGTGATCAGTTTGCTAACACAGTTTTCTTGAAATCTATAATGGGATACTTCTTAGAGCAATGAAGCTTACGGTGACAAAAGAAATATCCTCAGACGAAATCTAGAAAGAAGCCTTCTTAGAAACTTCTTGGTGATGTGTGAATTCATCTCAAGGAGTTACACTTATGTTTCATGGAGCAGTCCATTAACACTGTCTTTGAGGAACCTGAGAATTGCTACTTTGCATCTCATTGAGACCTACGCTGCTAAAGGAAATATCGTCAGTTAAAAACGTTGAAAAAGGGCCTGGCGCACTGGCTGAAGCCTGTAATCCCATCACTTTGGGAGGCCGAGACGTGCGGATCACGAGGTCAGCATATCGAGACCATCCTGGCTAACATGGTGAAACCCGGTGTGTACTAAAAAACACCAAAAACTAGCCGGGCGAGGCGGCGGGCACCTGTAGTCCCAGCTACTCGGGAGGCTGAGGCAGGAGAATGGTGTAAACCCGGGAGGCGGAGCTTGCAATGAGCTGAGATCCGTCCACTGCACTCCAGCGCAGGTGACAGAGCGAGACTCCGTCTCAAAAAAAAAAAAAAAACTTGAAAGAAGCTTTCTGAAAAACTTCCTTGTGTTCTGTGAATTCATTTCACAGAATTAGAACTTAGTCTTCACGAAGCAGTTTGCTGACAGTGTTTTCATGGAATCTCCCAAGTAATATTTGGGAGCGCAATGAGGCCCACGGTGAAGAAGGAAATATCCTCAGATAATAGCTAGAAAGAAGCTTTCTCAGAAACTGCTTTCTGATGTGTTAATTCATCATACAGAGTTTCACCTTTCCCTTCTTCCAACAGTTTGCTAACACTCTCTTCGTGGATTCTGGAAATTGATATTTAGGAGCTCATTGTGGGCTATGGTGAAAAAGGAAATCTCCTCAGATGAAAACTGGAAAGAAGCGTTTTGAGAAACTGCATTGCGATGGATGAATGCAACTCACAGAGTTACACTTTTCTCTTCACTCAGCAGTTTGCTAACACAGTTTCCTTGAAATCTGCCATGGGATACTTCTTAGCTCTATGCAGCTTGCGGTGAGAAAGGAAATATCCTCAGATAAACACTTGAAAGAAGCTTTCTGAGAGATTGCTTTCTGATATGCGACTTCATCTCAAAGAGTTACACTACTCGATTCTGCAGCGTTTTGCTAGCACTGTCTTTGTGAATTCTGAGAACTGATATTTGAAATGGGTTTGAAGAGTCTAAGGACAAAGGAAATATCCTCCGAGAAAAACTGGAATGAAGCCTTCTGAGAAACTGCTTTGTGATGTGTGAATTCATTTCACAGTGTAACACCACTCTTTCATGGAGGAGTTTGCTACCACTGATTTTGTGGAATCTCAGAATTGACATCTTGGATATCGTTAAATCCCATGCTGAGGAATGAAATATTCTCAAACAAATCTGCAGAGAAGCCTTCTCAGAAACTTCTTGTTGGTGGGAGAATTCAGCTCGCAGTGTTTCCTCATTGTTTTCATTGAGAAGCATGCTAAGAGTGTTTTCGCAGAATCTGCAATAAGACACACGGTGGCGCTCCGAGACCACAAAAATCCTCAGCACAGTCAAGCTAGAAGCTTTCTGAGAAACTGTTTTGTGATGTGTGACTTCAACTCACTGAGTTACAGCTGTATTTCGTGGAGCCGTTGGCTAGCCCCGTTTTTGTGGAATCTGAGAACTAATATTTCGGATCCCTTTGAAGAATCTAGGGCCAAAGGAAATGTCCGCGGAGAAAAATGAGGGGGAAGCTTTCTGAGAAACTTCTTTGTGATCTGTGAATTCGACTCACAAAGTTACACCTTTCTCCTCATGAAGCCCTTCACTAAGACTGTTCTCGTGGAATTGGCAAAGTGATATTTGGGAGCCCAGTGAGGGCTACGGCGAAAAAGGAAATATCCTCAGATAAACAATGGAAAGAAGGGTTCTTAGAACCTGCATTGTGACACGTGAATGCAACTCACAGAGTTACCCTTTCCTTTTCATGGATCCGTTTGCTAAAACTGTTTTCTTGAAATCTGCATTAGGATATTTCTTAGCGCAATGAAGGTTATGGTGCCAAAGGAAATATCTTCAGATAAAAACTAGAAAGGGGTTTTCTTAGAAACTTCTTTGTGATGTGTGAATTCTTCTCACGGAATTACACTTACTTTTCATGAAGCAGTCGATTAACACTGTCTTTGAGGAACCTGACACGGGCTACTTTGGTTCGCATTGAGGCCTACGCTGATAAAGGAAATATCCTCAATTGAAAACTGAAAAAAGCCTCGGGAGAAACTTCCTTGTGAGATATGAATTCATCTCAAAGAGCTACAAGTCATTCTTCACGAAGCAGTTTGCTGAGAGTGTTTTCATGGAATCTGTGAAGTGATATTTGGGAGCGTATTGAGAACCAAGGTGAAAAAGGAAATATCCTCATAATAGATAGAAAGAAGCTTTCTCAGAAACTGCTTTCTGATGTGGGAATTCATCATACAGAGTTTCACCTTTCCCTTCTTCCAACAGTTTGCTAACACTCTTTTCGTGGATTCTGGAAATTGATATTTAGGAGCTCATTGTGGGCTATGGTGAAAAAGGAAATCTCCTCAGATGAAAACTGGAAAGAAGCGTTTTGAGAAACTGCATTGCGATGGATGAATGCAACTCACAGAGTTACACTTTTCTCTTCACTCAGCAGTTTGCTAACACAGTATCCTTGAAATCTGCCATAGGATACTTCTTAGCTCTATGCAGCTTGCGGTGAGAAAGGAAATATCCTCAGATAAACACTTGAAAGAAGCTTTCTGAGAGATTGCTTTCTGATATGTCACTTCATCTCACAGAGTTACACTACTCTATCGTGCAGCCGTTTGCTAGCACTGTCTTTGTGAATTCTGAGAACTGATATTTGGGCTGGGTTTGAAGAGTCTAAAGACAAAGGAAATATCCTCCGAGAAAAACCGGAATGAAGCTTTCTGAGAAACTGCTTTGTGATGTGTGAATTCATTTCACAGTGTTACACCACTCTTTCATGGAGGAGTTTGCTAGCACTGATTTTCTGGAATCTCTGACGTGACATCCTGGATATCGTGGAATCCCATGCTGAATAATGAGATATCCTCAGACAAATCTGCAGAGAAGCCTTCTCAGAAACTTCTTGGGGGTGGGTGAATTCAGCTCGCAGTGTTTCCTCATTGTTTTCATTGAGAAGCATGCTAAGAGTGTTTTCGCAGAATCTGCAATAAGACACACGGTGGCGATCCGAGACCACAAATAACCTCAGCTCCAAAAGCAAGCAGCTTTCTGAGAAACTGCTTGGTGGTGTGTGAATTCAACTCACTGAGTTACAGCTGTATTTCGTGGAGCCGTTGGCTAGCCCCGTTTTTGTGGAATCTGAGATCTGATATTTCGGATCCCTTTGAAGACTACAGGGCCAAAGGAAATATCTGCCGAGAAAAATGAGAAAGAAGCTTTCTGAGAAACTTCTTTGTGATCTGTGAATTGGTCTCACAGAGTTACACCATTGTCCTCATGAAGCCGTTCGCTAAGACTGTTCTCGTGAAATTGGCAAAGTGATATTTGGGAACCCAGTGAGGGTTATGGTGAAAA